>NC_142934.1:56589479-56606979 GCF_046866305.1 Octopus bimaculoides | reverse complement strand
TATACATACATATGTATATACATATATACGACGGGCTTCTTTCAGTTTCCGTCTACCAAATCCACTCACAAGGCTTTGGTCGACCGAGGCTATAGTAGAAGACACTTGCCCAAGGTGCCACGCAGTGGGACTGAACCCGGAACCATGTGGCTGGTAAGCAAGCTACTTACCAGACAGCCACTCCCACGCCTATAGTTTACAAAGTTTACACAATCCAGTTGTTCCTTCGTTACTAAGACGATAGAATGACACATACGGGACATTTGGTTGCTATAGCAAGCAGATCATGTGTCCACATGGAATTCCCTTATTATCTCATTGTATATGTGTTACCGCGTGTTTGAATTTGTAGCAGTCTGAACTGTAAACGTTTATGTTTGTGGCTTGCAGCCAACGGTGCACCCTACCTATCCAGGCGTTTTTTTCTTCTCTCGTTCTTGATTTTTCGATACATATACGGTCAGTAAATGTAGTCTCTGAACATATGACAAAGGGAAGTATTCTATAGGGAATTATTTGCAATATATTGTAGTGTGTTGTAGAGACTCCTCTTTTATTTTACTCGAAGAGTCTAGAGGAAGAGACAATGCTCATGCTCTCTTGTAAACTCTTCAAGACTGATCCTCGAAGACCGGTAAAGTTGATACTGTTTAATGTTCCGTTTAAACTCCTGTGGGTCAAACTTTGCAAGAAAAATATGACCAGAGAGAAGTTTCCAAAGGGCTCATATCTTGGGAGTAGTGGATAGAGTAGAACCGAGATTGTTATGAAGATGATGGAATGCGGAAGGATATGTAGATCAGAAGTCCCTGATTTAGGAAGAAAGGGGGAGATAAGTAATTTAGAATTCATATCCCATAGTTAACATGCGTAGAAATAAAAAGTAAATCTGATCCTTTATTTACTTATGGGTAAAGAGTAACTATGTTCATGTTTCGGTCTATGAAACCTCATCAGTAAAATTCATCTACTCAGACGAGCTTCATCAGTTGACAAATATGTTTACAGCGAGAACACAACTAATTTTTGGCCAGTTTAATTTACAAAGTGAAAAATTAAAATATGATAACATGAGAACCCAAAAACATCAAGAACATGAATACGGATGAATATATTAATATTATTGTGCTGCATGCTTAATTAACGAATGCTTAATAAATTTTTAATTAAAAATGTCCTCTTGGGTAGAGAAAAGAAACAACATACAGAAACAATACGTTCACATGCATCACGTTCTACCAAAACAAAATGGATTCTCCTCTTGGTTCGTTGTATGTTATGATATGTGGGATCTTTTGTTGCTACATCTAGCAAGCCGTGTGCCCGTGCTAAAGGCTTTCCTAATTGGTTCGAAGTAAACTTTGTTGCTGTGTGTTCCCAGCTCAATGGTAGTCTAAAAATTTATCTTCATAATTTTTTATGAACGCGGGATCCTTCAATTTCTAAAATATAGTTTTATTTAAAATGTTAGGGTGAGAAATTCATAGAATTTTGATGACCATTTCTAAACACTAACAAATCTCTCTCCTCTCTCTCTTTTTCTTTCTCCCTCTTTCTCTCTCCCTCTCCCTCTCCCTCTGGTTTTCCCTCTCTCTCTCTCTTTCTCACTCCCTCTCTCTATATATCTATCGATTTCTTCATAGTAAATAGCTGAAATACAAAGCTAGTTAGTTCATCGACTACTTTCAGAAAGGGTCTAAGTCTTCCCATTGTGGAGCTAATAGAAGAGAAATTTGTGCAACTTATGCATATTAATACATCAGCAGTGCAATTCATATATGTGCGTGTACATGTGTGTATGTATGTGTGTTTGTGTGTGTGTATGCGTGCGTATGTATGTGTGCGTGCGTATGCGTGCGTGTATATATGTATATGTATATATATATATATAGGTGTATGATTATATATATATATATATATATATATATATATATATAGGTGTATGTATATATATATATATATATATATATATATATATATATATATATATATATATATATATATATATATATATATATATATATATATATATATATATATATATATATATATATATATATATATATATATATATATATATATATATTTATAAATATAATTAAGGGATCAGCAAATATTTGCTTCACCATATACCGAAGTTCAGAAATAGCAGCTAAAAAAGCTGAGAATCCCACAGATAGCATCACTTGGAACTCACAAAGGCAAAAACAAGAAGAAAAAAACAATGAAAACTAACCAATTCCGATGTTTAACAGTAAACGCGTTTCTAGATCATGATTGATAATAATCAATTTCCTTCATCAGTACTGTATTCCAGTAGTAAATTTGACTATGCTAGCAAACTGTATAAGCATGGACTAGTAACATTCCACACCGACACAGGTCTGAAAGCATAACCGAATCCACCTCGGTCAGCCAGTGTAACTGTCCTTCCCTCAAGAAATTACCATGTGCGCGACAAGTGATATCGCAGAGAATCTGCGTATACTACCAGGGAGTGAATAATTATTACAAATTAAAAGGGTTGATAAATTAATTAATTAATTTATTAATTAATAAATTGATAATCCTTTACCCTTTTAATTTGTAATATATATATATATATATATATAATACAAAATGGGACAAGAACGCAAAACATTCAGACAGTTAGGTGATACAAGAAAGGGACAGCAAAACATCCAGATAGAGGATACAAAGAAAGCAAGGACAGGTCATTCGGAGTTTTCTTTCAGCAGTCGAGATCCAGATTACCTTTGCAATTTCAGCTGGTTATTCTCGATATTGCTCCAATCTGACCAGCCGCGAGGAAAAATTAAGCTAAGAGCATTAGCTTCCTTGGAAAAAAAGCAGCGAATGTATTCAAAAATAAGGACGGAAAAAAACGAACAATGTTACACAAATACAATAAAAATAATAACAGGACATAACAACAGGTGGCTTTCGACTAAAGACGAATTAAATTAAGCTGGCGTGTGTAGAAATAAAGCCTTAAGGCAGGCATACAAGATTTCATAGGCAAAGGGAGGAATATCGATGAAAGAAGGGCATATGCATATATATATATGCTGTCTGAAATTTTTGAATGAATAATTATTGTTACATACTGACATATTCGAAAAAATTTCTTGTTTCTTAAAATCACTATACAGTAACTATAACAACGGAGATTAGCACACTAGTGACAGTATATATATATATATATATATATATATATATATATATATATATATATATATATATATATATATGGTGTAGCTTTGGTGAAGCGTTGTGTGGTATTACTTTAAAGAGATATGTTGTGTAAGGCCGGAACCGGAACATTGTGAGAAGGTACAAAGTAAAGTACAAAACGAAAAGATAACAAAACAAAGTTGTAGCGTTACCTTGTATTTTTATATTTCGGGGTAATAGCTCCTTCACGACATTTGAAAAAGTGAGGGACGGAAAGTCATTGCTCATGTTTATATATGCATATATATATATATATATATATATATATATATATATATATATATATATATATATAAAGATATATATATATACATATATGTGTATATATATATTTATATATCTAATTCTTTATATTGAATACTCAATATTTCATATATTCAATAAGACATTCAATACTTCATTTCATTTTACCATTTATTTTTATATTATATATTATATATTCCATATTCTATATCCCACATTAATTTTAGAAGAATATAAATAAAACATAAAAAATAGACAGAGTTGGAACTCTTTTAAATAAAATAATATATATACATATATATGTATATATACATATATGTGTGTGTGTGTGTGTGTGTCTGTCTGTGTTATAGATAGATAGATAGATAGATAGATAGATAGATAGATAGATAGATAGATAGATAGATAGATAGATAGATAGATAGATATCATATTATATATATTATAATATACTGCGTTATATTACATATATATGTAATGTAAATCTTACCATCACCTCCCGCATCTATTATCACTCACTTTATTCCATAAACATCTACATACACTATTCTCTTCCAGCATTCCTGAATTCCAACATTCCTGAAGACATTCAATGTTCTCTATTGATCCTTTGATATTGTCACTTCCAGCAATTTCTTTACCATCCACTCAACTTAATTTTTCTGATTGTCCCATCAACTCTCAGTTCTTTCATTCTCCTGCCTTACTTTATCCTTTGTCATCGCTTTCTCTCCTGTTCACCATCTTGATCAAGTTCCCTTCAATTAACGGAAAAAAGGAAGAGTAGCAAGGGCTCTTTGGTCGTTCATGGAACAGAGCAACCTCTTTAGTACTGGCGCTACTTTTGTACTTATTTCAACCTGCAGTTGTTGTCATACTGGGAGACCACTATTTCTAAGATGCTTACAGAATCTAGGTTTCACAATTTGTCATCCATTTAATTATTAACTAAGTTTGACATGCCTTAACTTCCATAATCAGAGAAGAACCAATATTTTCGACTGTATTACATATATGTATGTATGTATGTGTGTATATATATATATATATATATATATATATATATATATATATATATATATATATATATATATATATATATATATATTCATATGTACGTATATATGTCTGTGCGTGCACGTGTGTGCTGCTGTTGTTCTTGTTGTTGTTGTTGTTTCGGATCTCATATTACTGTCATATGTTCAGAGTTTCTAATAAAGTCGTTTTGTAAGAACGTTTCATGTTTTGACAGAATCTTAGTTGAGACGTTGAAATAGAAACCAAAAATGCAAATCTTTCTGCACACATACTGAAGCAGAGTGTAAATAATTATTCTTGGATATAACAGATCAATTGTATGCTTTCCAAGCCGTAGAGTCAAAAACAAATACCGTTGCAAAAACTCTGAAATTTAAAAAAATATCAACGTTTTAATAATATTCTGTTGATTAAGTTTATAGAAATACAACTTCGACTTTTGTTCTTTAGATTTCGGTCTGCCTTTATCAGTAGCAGGCGTTGAATGGTAGCCGCCCGTGTAACTCCACTATCTGGTCTTTTGGTAGTAAGAAGAACTAAAACTAATAATAAATTTGATCTTATGGTCAAAACATCTTTTATCTTTAGCTTGTTTCAGTCATTAAGCTGCGGCCATGCTGAGACACCACCTTGAAGAACTTTTAGTCAAATGATTCGACCCAAGTACTTAACGTTTTGTTACGCCTGGTACTTATTTAGATCCATGTAGGAAATATTCTTAGAATATCTCTTAATATCACCCATAATCTAGCCCTATCTTAAAGAAAGATGAATCTCAAGAAAATGGGATTTAGTTTCGAAAATGGGCACAAGAGGCATATCTCGATGCCCTCTGTAGTCACCACATCTTATAGTCATTGCAGCAAGTTATCGACACAATTATCAGTCACACAGTATTTCGACTCCTTGGAACAATAAATTATGACTCTGGGCTGTACTTATTTATAGCTAGGTAGACTAGATCTGCAAGTTGTATTTTGTTAATACTTTGTAATACTATGAACCATAGCGTCAACATCCTCTAGTTGGGCACTATCATACCATCAGTCACCCAATCGCCACTTCATAGAGAACAAAGTAAGAAATTATAATTTAGTCGCTAACATTCTGTTCATGATATATTAGCCGTTGATTCTGGTTCTAGGTCATTTCTTTGCAATCGTTATTACATTACAAAGTTATATTCGTTTTATTATATTTATTTATTATTACCTTTTTTTTTTGTATATCGATTGGTGCTTTAAAGAATGTCTGTTGGCATTATCTCTCTCTTGGCGGTCTCCATCAAAGAAAATCCCTTATTTCACTTTCGACATAACATCAATGGAAGGATTTATTTTGTGCTTTAGTTTTTATCGTCATGGTTTATTTCGATTTCATTTTTACAATATTTCTAAGCATTTTCTTTTCTTTGTAAATTTTTTCCTTTTTTTTTGTAAAACATATCCATCACACGGCGGCGTGATAAGATGTAATTTTCTAAATGTTGTAGTTGTTGTTGTTATCATCATCATCATCATCATCATCATCATCATCATCATCATCATCATCATCATCATCATCATCATCTTCATCATCATCATCATCATCATCATCATTATTATTATTATTATTATTATTATTATTATTATTATTATTATTATTATTATTATTATTATTGTGGTCATTATCAAGAGGGTTATGATGATGATGATGATGATGATGATGATGATGATGATGATACAGTTTTACATATTCTAGAAACGTATCACATTCAAAAGACGAGAGAATTGTCATTGACCCAAAAAAAACTGCATAGTACAAGAGCAGCTCAATCAAATTGTATGTGATGATAATCATGATAATAATAATAATAATAATAATAATAATAATAATAATAATAATAATAATAATAATAATAAGTCAAAATTAAAAGAAGAGTGCCATTTGCTACCTCGTGAACAATATTTCGACATCTTGCGTGTCTTCCATTGGTTCAAAAAATAAATTTGTCAATCTACTTCATTTTCGTTTATATAGAAAGGGTTGAGGTAACTCCTCTTGAAGATATAGTGTCAAAATTAAAAGAAGAGTGCCATTTGCTATCTCGTGAACAATATTTCGACATCTTGCTGATTCTGGTTCTAGGTCATTTCTTTGCAATCGTTATTACATTACAAAGTTATATTCGTTTTATTATATTTATTTATTATTACCTTTTTTTGTGTATCGATTGGTGCTTTAAAGAATGTCTGTTGGCATTATCTCTCTCTTGGCGGTCTCCATCAAAGAAAATCCCTTATTTCACTTTCGACATAACATCAATGGAAGGATTTATCTTGTGCTTTAGTTTTTATCGTCATGGTTTATTTCGATTTCATTTTTACAATATTTCTAAGCATTTTTTTTTCTTTGTAAATTTTTTCCTTTTTTTTTTGTAAAACATATCCATCACACGGCGGCGTGATAAGATGTAATTTTCTAAATGTTGTAGTTGTTGTTGTTATCATCATCATCATCATCATCATCATCATCATCATCATCATCCTCATCATCATCATCATCATCATCTTCATCATCATCATCATCATCATCATCATCATCATTATTATTATTATTATTATTATTATTATTATTATTATTATTATTATTATTATTATTATTGTGGTCATTATCAAGAGGGTTATAATGATAATAATAATAATGACGATGATGATGATGATGATGACGATGATGATGATGATGATGATGATGATGATGATGGTGATGATGATGATGATAATTTACGAACATTGACGTAACTCTTCACGAAGGTAAATAGATGATTATGTAATAAAAAAACACAGATTGACTTTGCTTATTGAATAATATTTCAACAGTATGACTTTCATCTTCAGATTCAAAATAAGATAAAGATAATGAAAAATACACGAACATAAATCTATTTACATGTTTCACTTGTTCATAGCTGGTTTATCTGGTTAAAACAAGAAAAAGAAAGAAAAAAAGGTGAGAGAACTGTTAGTCATAATGTTTTGTATAAATCTCATGGAACTCTGTCATTTTGCTCATTTCCCCTACACCAGGACCTGATGCTAGTAACTTACAAATATATTTGTCTTCATGTGTTTTGAAGACTAGAACTTTAGTGGAGTCAAAATGTTTTCTTTAAGATGTTCCTCGATATCCCAGTCGTTTGTGATAAACTACACAGCAAGTTCTGTCGAAGAAGTGTTGTTGTGTTTGACGTCATGCCTCTACACATTGAACCATTAAAATTTTTTTTTCTATTGCGCAATCAACATAAATCAAGTCGTGTTAGGTGCATTCAGCCACGTACATCAAATGGGAATTTTTACAAATGCTACCTTCTGTATAAATCAACAATTCTTTTAGAATTTGTGTAGGAGTTGACAGACTCATGCTGATCCATAATAAACAAAGCTTATCTCTCTTGCGATTGATTTTTTAGTATAGCATTTCAGAAGCTGCAATGGATTTTTGGTGACAGTCATAAGTATCAGTTAATATTTGTCATATATTTTTGTCATGTCTAAAGCTGAATGAGGAACTGTTTCTTTGAAACGAAAATGTTCTCTTGAAATATGTTGATAACTGTCATGCAACACTTTTAAAATGCTAACGAAATTTTGTTGTCAGTTAATAACTAAAGGAATTCGGTCAGAATGTTGAATTTGACTACTATAATTAAAGCGTGAAAGTTTGACATTCGTTAATTTTAGCTGTGTCATTTGTGATTTCTTTCAATCTTGATTCACTATTACATTTGACATAATGATGCACAAAATCATTTGCGTGCTTCCAATAATCTCTTATGTCAATACAAATACATTTTATACTTAAAAATTTGGGCTTTGAATTTGACTTAATCGTATAGTGTTGATGAACGGATCGGCTATGAAGATAAATGTAGCACGATAGGAGTTTGCAAGATAGTGCAGCCTTCTCAGAACTTAACCTCCATGTCCAAAAATCTGACGAACTTGATACCTACTTCACTTTTTCACTCTCAACCTCTCATTCCACTATCTGAGATACTTCATTCAGCATCCTTTTCTTTTCACCTTTATTTTGCTTTTCTCTTTAATTTTCAAGAGTTGTACATCCAACCACTGCTTTGTTGTAACTGAACATAAACAATTCTTTAAAGTTCCCTCAAAGTTACAGGCTTGTGAGGCCGGAAGTTATCCACATATTCGAGGTGCTTAGATAATGAGAAAACCATGACTTCCACCCACCAGCCCACCGAATGGAATGCCAGTCCGCCAGTCCACCAGTCCGCCGCAGAGTTAGCGCCTAACTGACGGTGGTATTCATTTTCAGCTGAGTGAACTTAAACATCGTGAGATGAAGTGCCTTGCACAACAACACAGCGTTGCTCCCAACCTGTGACTATGTGAAGCGTTGCTCCCAATCTGTGACTCGAACCCACGACAACGCATTCGATTGTCCAACGCCCTAACAACCAGACCATGCACCTTTCGTGAGATAACCAAAATCGCCAGTTTGTAACGAATATTTTCTTTAATGAGCCTCTGTTAAAACGATAAGCGATGTGTTATAGCTAATAAGAACCGTTGCCAGGTTGTTGTAGTCACTGTCGCTGTCGTTGTTATTTTTGTTCTTGCTACTGGTTTCATTGGCCCCGCCTTCTTTCAAGTGAGATCCATACATACACACGCACACACGAACACACATGTGCATACACATGTGCATACACATGTGCATACACATGTGCATACACATCTTTATGTCTACAGAATGTAATTGTAACCAAGGCATTCGAATAGTCTCATGAATGCATGGACGCTCACAGATACGCACATCTTCATATATATATATATATATATATATATATATATATATATATATATATATATATATATATATATATATATACACATGCATATATACATACATACATACATACATACATACAAACATTACCTCCATTACATACGTATATATATCTATGAGCTTCTGCATCATGAGTGTACGTAGGTGGGTATACACACACATACACACACACACGCACACATATATATACATTATATATATACATATATATATATATATATATATACATACATATATATATAAATATATATGAATAAATATATATATATATATATATATATATATATATATATATATATATATATATATATATATATATATATATATATATATATATATATATATATATATATATATATATACATACATGTGTACGTATTTTTTAAATGCTTGTAAGCATGAATATATTTACGTATCTATCATGTACGTTATCAGGAAGCCAGAAGGATAATGAGTAAATTCACGCCCTCCTAGACTGGGTAAAGGAAATAAATAGTTAAGGTTGATATGGTTGGCGTTCTATGTAAAATGTCGCAGTGGGTGGTGACTGGAGGTAGAAATGTGGCCAATAAAGAGAACAGACAGGGATTAACGAATGTTGGTAATTATAAATATATGTATGCACACACATACACATATATATGCATATATGTATACGCATATTTCTATACATGCTTGTGTATATATATGTATGTATATATATATATATATATATATATATATATATATATATATTTCAGGATAGATGCCATTCCACTATATGCGTGTGTGTGTGCGTGTATTACATATATACGTACGCACACGTGTACGTATGTGCGTCGATAGATAGATAAGTTGGTTGGTATGTATTAATGTATGTATATATATATATATATATATATATATATGTGTGTGTGTGTGTGTGTGTGTGTGTGTGTGTGTGTGTGTGTGTGTGTGTGTGTATGTATGTATGTATGTATTTATACAGATATACATATTCATTCATGTATATACAAACTGTATATATATATATATATATATATATATATATGTATGTATGTATGTATGTACGTATGTATGTATATATCTGCATGTATGTATGTTCGTATGTACGTATGAATATATTCATAAACAAAGTATATCTGTTTGTGTGTGAATGTGTGTGAATGTGTGTGTGTGTGTTTGTGTGCACTTATTGACTTATTCTATATGCATATATGGTGTATGTATTGCAACTATTCATTTATATACATGTTTCGTATATCATTTCCTCTCACGGATTGCTTACGAACACATCCTTCTCACATCTTCATATCACAGCAAACATCATATCACCACATCTTTACATCGTTAATACACGAGTAAGAGAGAAAGAGCGAGCGAGAGAGAGAGAGAGAGAGAGAGAGATAGAGAGAGAGAGAAAGAGAGAGAGAAAGAAAGAAAGAGAGAGATTAAGAGAGGTGGGGTGACGAACAGTGCGTGCGAACGGTGAAGTTAGAGACATCATGACATTCCAGATAGGCCAGGTGTATCCACCCACAGCTTTTAAAGTTACAGATTTTCATATCTAGCAAAGCAACTTTCATTCGATTAACCCAACCCTCGTAACCCTCGCTTAGACTGCCAACACCGCTAATATCATTTACAACCAATACCACTTACAACTTCCCACATACTTCGTCATAATTGGCATTGTGGAGACTGATACCTATATCAACCCACCTTTTTTATTAGATAAACGTGAACCCAACCCCTTTGAAAGAAGTGTAGCTATAAAACATTTAAGGTACAGGGCCTAGGTCTCTATTCGACTTTGGCAACAATACTGACTCATTTGGAGAAGGTAAGAATGCTCTCTTCAACTTTTATTACTTTTAAACAAATCTCGCACTCAACGCAATAACACATATAGTTATACATGAACATATCTATCAATCTATCTATCTGTCTATCTATCTATCTATCTATCTATCTATCTATCTATCTATCTATCTATCTATCTATTTATCTATCTATCTATCTATATATCTACCTATCTATCTGCCTATATATATATATATATATATATATATATATATATATACTTATATAACATATATACATATATATATGCATGTGTATAACTATATATGTGTGTGTGTATTGTATAAATATATATATATATATATATATATATATATATATATATACATACATAAATATACATACATATAATAATATATACGTATATATTCATATACACATACGTATTTATATATATACATATATATACATACATATATATACATACATATTTATATATATACATGTAAATCAATGTATAGTGTTTTATATTTTTCGCATATATCTATATATCTATATATCAAGTGTATATATGTGTGTGTGTGTGTGCATATGTATAGGTGTATAGGTATGTATATGCACGAGTGTATGCACGTATGTATTAAATTTTCCTTAAACATCTGTTTAAGAGCAAAGATGCTCTGGTGTAAAACTTAAAGATCATCAAACCTCTGGTCTTCTCAGCATATAATCAGTCACCAGTAGAAAAGCTGTTCTTTTTGAAGTCTATATACGTTTCATTCAGGTAATTAATTTCATGCAGAAAACTTCTTTGAGAAAAAGTCATGCGCTGATGGAGATTAGTGGAACATATACAACTTAACCAGTAGAAATTAAGTAAACGGAAAACCTGCATGTAGAAGACTTGGGATATTAGTCACAGGGTTTCCTTTTCCAAACTTAGGTGATGGACAGATTCGGTAGTATCTCGATTGAGTGAGACGCCTTTTTCAGGGCTAGCCCTGCTCAGGTATTAATTAGAAAGGACCCTTGAAAAGTTATCTAAACAAAGCTTGTCTAATACTAGAACAGCGGCTGGCGGTTGTCCTCTCATGGCAGGCTTACAGGGTAATTTTTGACTTGTCAAGAGGTCGTACCCGGACCAGTTCAATTCATCATATATATATGTGTGTGTAAGTGTGTATGTCGGTATATATATATATATATATATATATATATATATATATATATATATATATATATATATATATATATATATATAAATACATACATATATATATATATATTTATATATATATATATATATATATATATATATATATATATTTATATTTATATATATAAATATACATATATGTAAATGTGCATGTATGTATGTATATATATATATATATATATGGATATTATATACATATATAAACATGCATATATACATACATAAGCATGTATAAACATGTATTCATACATACATACATACATACATACATACATACATACATACACACATTCATGCGTACGTACATACATACGTATGTATTTGCATATATCCATGCGTACAGCCGAGTAGTTAGTGGATTGGGCCTCTGGTCATAAGGATATACGATCGATTCCTTGACCAAGTGGCACGCTGTGTTCTTTGTGCAAGATTCTTCATTTCATATTGCCCCAGCGTGCTCAGCTGAAAAGAAGTACCAGCCTAAAGGAGCTACGGAACTAGGCTGGTACTCACTTCCATTAAGTATATTCAAGGTAAGACAAATGGGGCATTTGGATGCAGGGACATTAAGAGGACAATATATTCCTGAACTCGTGGAAATTTGATGGTTTCAGAAAACTTATCATGACTACTCGACTATGAAACTTCAACTGATTGCAACAATGAAACTCAGAAACGAATTTAATGAGCATAATAATCGGCGATCTTGAATTGAGATAAATACATACATACATACATACATACATACATACATGTATATATATATATATATATATATATATATATATATATATATATATATATATATATATATATATATATACATATATATATACATATATATATATATATACACACACGTAAACGTAGATATATGTGCATATACATATGAATATAGACATACCTGTACACATACATTAATATATACATGAAGGTAGGTTAATATTTCAGTATATGTCTATATATGTGTGTTTGCGTGTTTGTGTGTGCGTGCAGATGTGTGGGTGTGGGTGTGGGTGTGTGTGTAAGTTTACATACATTTATAAATATATGAGAGCGTGTATGTGTGTGTTTGCATATAGATTCGTAAACATACATGTGTGTGGATGTGTATGTATATATGTATATCAGATAAAAGCTTGATAAGGCTGAAACAATGCAATATAAAATACAAAGTGAGAACAGAAAAACAACTGAAGTGTCCTGAAGAAAGGGTCATAACCCCGAAATATAAAAATACAAGGTAAAACGTCAACCGCTGTTCTGTTTTCACTTTTGTAGTTTACTTTGTTCTTCATTTCGCATTGTTTCGAGCTTATCAAGTTTTTATCTAACGTAACATCACAATACCTCGCCCTAACTTTTCTATTCTTGTGTGTGTGTGTGTGTGTGTGTGTGTGTGTGTGTGTGTGTGTGTGTGTGTGTGTGTGTGTGTGTGTGTGCGTGCGTGTGCGTGTGCGTGCGTGCGTGTATGTGTATATGTATGTATATGTACGTATTTATGCATGTATGTGTGTACGCATATATGTATGTACGTATATATGTATGTCGATATACTAAGCGTGGCTTAGTGGCGTGGATATTTGGCATACGATCGCAAGGTCATGTGTTCGATTCCCGGTGAGGTGTTTCTTTCTTTCAGCAAGGCATTTTATTTCACGTTGCTCCAACTGACACAGCCGATTCAATAATTAGTTGCATTCCAAAGGGGCAAGCCTTGTCACTGTCTTTCTTTCGCTGAATTTCCATTGTATGTTAAGAGTATGCGTGTCTGTGGAGTGCTCACCCACTAGCACGTTAACTTTACGAGCAGGCTGTTCTCTTGATCGATTCAACTGGAACACATTTCACCGTAAGCGACAGAGTACCAGTGTATTTGTATATAGTAATCTCTCGCCATATCGCAGTTCACCTATCGCAGTTTAAAGCTTATGACTATTCCTCTGTGGTGTTGTTTTGCATTTATAATAAAATGAACAAATACAAATTATCAAAATAATTTTGAAAAACAATATACAGTACAGTACTGTTTCTACATCGCGGATTTTCTCCTATCGCGTGGGTTTTGGAACGTAAAACCCGAGATAGTCGAGGGATTACTGCATATGTTTATACATATATATATATATATATATATATATATATATATATATATATATATATATATATATATATATATATATATATAAGCAATGTTAATTCTCTAAATGAAGTATTAACAGTAACTGCACGATAAAGTGAAGTATATTGCCACTTAAGTGTGGCTGACCCCTTGGGGTGGATGTTACTGTTGCTTTTAGCCCCAGGAGGACATCTCCTCCAGCTGGCTTATCGACACACTACATATATATATATATGTGTGTGTGTGTGTGTGTTTGTGTGTGTAGTAGGGGTTCACTCCCCTGCTCGCAGGTATGCATCATTAACCAGCTAGCAGAGATGTCCTCTTGAGGTTAAAAATTCACAGTGAAGTCCGTTCGAACGGAACAACCATGTTGAAGTGATTACGTACACGACTTGCTAGTATAACTACTGCATTCATCTCTTAGAGAGCTTTTAGGACTCCCTTTTTTTGCTTATAAGTATGTATATATACACATGTGTGTGTGTGTGTGTGTGTGTGCGGGCGGGCGGCCGGGCGGCCGGGCAGGCGGGCGGCCGGGCAGGCGGGCGGCCGGGCGGGCGTGTGTGTGTGTGTGTGTGTGTGTGTGTGTGTGTGTGTGTGTGTGTGTGTGTGTGTGTGTGCGTGTGTGTGTGTGTGTGTGTGTGTGTATGTGTGTGAATTTATTGATAATTTTTTCTGGATAATTTTCGATTTGCAAATTATATTATTCGCTAAAATAAGTCTGAAACCATTGGTCCAGGAGTTAGATGGTAAATGTTTTTATTTTTCATTCCCTTCGAAGTTTTATGCCTAAATAGTCATATTGAATTTAACTGTTCTTTCTAGCGTTCAAGGGATCCATATGATGAATGCCTCTTATGTGTTTAAATGTACATTGTATTTATATGAATAATATATAGTCTATTGACTAAATTTTACACGCTACGCCACTGGTAGTAGAAATTTCTAATATTCCTCATTATCCTTGATAATATTAATTATTGATAAATTTTTTCTGGATAATTTTTTATTTGAAAAGCCGGCATTCTATTTACTGCCGACAAGGAGCTGCGCTTGCACGGTAAGTTTGAAAAATTAGAATGTATAAGCGTGGGGCATATAGTGGATTGCCTCGTGTATATATGTTTAATATAAGGTGTACCTGCTAAAGAAAACTTCACCTAGCAAATTATTTTATTTGCTAAAATAAGTCTGAAACCATTGGTCCAGGAGTTAGATGGTAATCCCTTCGAAGTTTTATCCCTAAATAGTGATATGGAATTTAACTGTTCTTTCTAGCGTGCAAAGAATCCATATGATGAATGCCTCTTATGTGTTTAAATGTACGCCGTATTTATATGAATAATATATAGTCTATTGACTAAACTTTACACGCTAGGCCACTGGTAGTAGAAATTTCTAATATTTCTAATTTCCCTTGAAAATATTAATTATTGATAATATTAATTATATATGTATATATATATATAATATTAATTATTGATAATATTAATTAATTATATATATATATATATTTAATTAATATTATCAATAATTGATATTATCAATAATTAATATTATCAAGGGTAATTAGAAATATTAGAAATTTCTACTACCAGTGGCCTATATGTACATATACATATACATATACACATATATAAATGTGTATGTATAAACATATACGTGTGTGTGTGTATATATATACATTTACTGGGAGTTTATTATCTTACGACGACAGAAGTTAGGAAATAATCGTCGCCTCAGGGAAGTCTACCAAATGTGAAGATATTTCGTCTAGAAGTACTGTAAAACACGGGAGTATGAGAACATAGTAACTGTTCAATGGAGCTTATGGCTATTATAATGATAATGATGGTGAGGCATAATACAGTAGTCTTCTGACATAACGGACACGGATATAACGGACAATCACTTATAACAGACAAAATTGTCCGGTCCGGATTTTTGTAATGAAAATTTCAGATAGATTTCGGCTCCTATAATGGACTCGGATCTAACGAACAATCGCTTATAACGGGCGATTTTTCTCGACTTCAATGGTCAAAAACAATGTAAATTTCCTCGGTTATATCTCAACTTATAAATGTCTGTTTTAAGCAATGTTTTGACTTACTTCTAGCAAATCCAGTTGGTTTGCTCGTAGCTTTTAAATATTCAATTTGCTCGCGTATGTTTTAATGTTTTACACTGTTTACTTTGCTCCTGTATATTTTAATGTTTCTAGCAACCCTAGTTGATTTGCTCGTAGCTTTTGGATATTTAATTTGCTCGCATATGTTTTAATGTTTTTTGCCGTTATTTCTAATGTTTTGACATGTCAGCGCCCCCACCTTTCGCTACTGTGACTGACGATAGAAGAGGCAGCGAACGCGTTGTTTTCTGATTGGCTGAAAATTCTGAAATTTATCAAACTTTGAACATCTGTAACATTTTCGCGAAATTTTTAAATAAATGAATAACAAATTCAGATTCAGCGTCACAAATTACATCTATATACTACATTAGAAACTTTTTTTGGAGATTTTCACTTACATTGACGAAAACCACAAAGATTCATGCATTTTTGTCACGTTTATGTCGTTTTGCTGTGCGAATTTGTATTTTTTCGTGTTGAACTTTCCATTTCCATCCAAGATGAGCAGTTCGAAAAGGAAAAGGAGTACTCTAACCACCGATAAAAAGTTGGAAATTTTAGAATACTGTGACAAGAATAGCTTGATGAAAAAGACAGCTATTGCCCCATACTTTGAAATTCCAAAACAGACACTCATAGACATTAGTAAAATAAGAAAAAGATCAGAGAGGAATCGAGAAAGAAGGACGCAAAAGCAGGCTTATTTGTTTATATATTGCAAACTAAGACAAACGACTGCCATGTCTAGCAAACAGGTATAACCTGTACTGACGAAGGATTATACCCAGAAACCAGCTGCTCCATTGGTTCCTGTCAGCGCTAGATGGGAGATGTTCACTCCCTTGTTTGCAATATAACGGACACAGATAGT
>NC_142934.1:56549479-56581979 GCF_046866305.1 Octopus bimaculoides | reverse complement strand
AAAAAACTTTTTTCGGGTCTATCTTCTGCATAATGGAATTAATACGGTTATGCAAAAAAAAATTAATTCCCCAATCCTCCCCCCGCTCCTCATTTTTTTTATTCATGGTTTTAAAATACAGACAGTCCGAATCTACCATTCGTTTCTCTTTATAATTTCCAAATAATTTTTAAAAACTTTTATGGAAAAAAAGTTAATTGACAGTCTTCAAACTTTTTCACATAATCCTGGACTTTATATGTGAAATGCCAGCGACAAACTGCATGTCTATCAAGAATATTAGCAGACAGACAGCCGTACAGTGATACGACATATAGTCCAAGTAGACGAAATCCTTCTTTTTAAAAGGAAAAACGAAGTTGGAAGAGTGACAAAAAAGTTTTGGGTACTTGTGATCGTCGTAACCGACGATGTGCCGGTTTGTTATGTGTGTATGTGCGTGTATAAAGATATAATTAAGACAATACGTATACACCTACATAAATATACATGTATACACAACAAAGCTTAATGATGTGAATTTTCTAAAACTCCTTTGGGGACAAACGGTTTTCACAATGAATTCCAATTTAATCGGAATCTATACGATCTGAAGCATATTTGTAAAAAATTTCATTAAGAAACATTTAATTTTCTTAAAGTTATGAAGAAAATCTTTGGGGCAAAATTGTGTAGATATGCCGAAATATTTATATATATATATATATACAAGGATGTATATATAACTAACTCTGTAAAAATGCATGTGTGTATATATATATATTCATATATATCTTTCTGTATGCATTTATACATGCATATGTATAAGTTTCAGAAGGTATTAGAATAATGGAATAAAATTCTGTCATAGTAAGAGATCTTCCAAAAATCTATTTCCTTAATTTTTACCTATTGTTTCTGACACACATATTTACGAAATTTTGATTTTGAAGTATTTAAAAAATCAGCTGGATATTATAAAGAGAAACGAATGATAGATTTGAACTGTCCATATTTTAAAACCACGAACTAAAAAAAGAAAGAAATCGGGTGGGGGTCGGGGAGGGATTAAAATATTTTTTGTATAATCATATTAATTCCATTATGCAGAAGACAATCGAAAAAATTTTGTAAAAATTCGTAAAAATAAACAAGTTATGAGGGGTTTTAGCACGTGCTTACGTCATAATTCCGCTGAGTAAACGCCATGCAATAAATATTTTTAAATGTCTTATATCACAAAAGCAAACTAAATCGTATGGATAGGTCGTAAGATTGAACCGCGAAGTAAAAATTTCAAATAGCGTTGACGATAATATTTGTTTTCGCGCATGCTCATAAACATGTACTCCGGTCTGTAAAACGGTATAACCGGTTAATGTGTATCACTGGACATACAGAGAAACACCTTTTCTTTTAAATATATATACTAATGATCCGATATATATATATATATATATATATATATATATATATATATATATACATAAGGATATGCATATTAAAAGGGTCCGTGGGGGAAAACACATTTAAATAAAAGGGTTGGGAACTGCTTTTGGGAACCACTTTGAAAGGCTGGAAACCATTGACTTAGAGGAAGACGTCAAAGAGGCGACGTCTTGAACCTCCATATCCATTACTTATATGGAATGTTTGGGGGTTGATGTATGATGGGGATTGCTCGTACTACAAATAGTTTAGAAGCCTACCACAGCGCGCTGAAAAATACAGTGAATATTAGTCATCCAAATATTTGGTAACTTATTGATGTGATTAAATGTGGGGTAAGGTTTGCCAGTATAAAATTGTAGAAGTTTATGGAAGGAGAAGAACCAAGCCAAAATGGAAAATACAGAAATATGAATCTGCGTATAAAAATGTTATGGAAAAATATGAACCTAGCCAAAAGATTATTTTTTTAAAAGCAATTGCACACAATCTTAAATTTTAAGAAAAAATAAATATGTGATACAGCGACGAGTTGACTGGGGACAAATTGCCCGGGCGCCTTTATTTTATCGAGTATGAAAAACAAAGTTGACCTCGGTAGAAATCGAACTCAGAACGTAAAGACGGACGAAATATAGGTAAGCATGCTATTCGTATGTTAACGATTCTGCCAGCTCACAGTCTTATATAATAGCGGTAAGAAAAGAATATAAGCTCAGGTATCACTGTATAGGTAAAAGCGTGCATTGAGATATTATTCGAAAGAGTAGCTTCGAAATAACAAAGTGTTATCAACACGAATCAGAAGCTGTAATAGAAAATAAGAATTAGAGGATTTAAGTGAAATTCACTATAAAGAATGACCATGCTATTGAATTAAGAAGACCAAATATGATTATAGAGAACAAAATAAACAAAAAGACTAAGATCACAGACTTTACAATTCCCTATGATATCATAGTGGCGATAAAGAAATTGAAAAGCTATTGAGAGATATCAGGACCAAGCTAGAGCGATTGATTACATTATGAATGACTAAGACAATTATTTCCATGGTAATTGGTGCACTTGGTACAACATCAAAATGCCACCTAAGAGACTGAAATATATTGAAATTGAGACTCATATTGTTGAGCTGTAGGAAAGTACCATCCTACATTCTTTAAGAATCCTAAGAAAAATTTTTATAGTTTGTGAATTTTATCACCAAACCTCAAGATATGTAATGATTTTATGATAATAATAATAATAATAATCATAATAATGATGATGATAATCCTTTCTACTATAGGCACAAGGCCTGAGATTTTGGGGAGGGGAAGTCGATTTTATCGATCCCAGTGTTTCACTAATATTTAATTTATCGACCCTGAAAAGATGAAAGGCAAGCCGACCCCGGGGAAATTTGAACTCAGAACCTAAGAACGACCGTAATGACACTAAGCATTTTCACCGGCATGCCAACGATTCTGCCATCTCGTAGCCTTAATATAATAATAATAATAATAATAATAAGAAGAAGAAGAAGAAGAAGAAGAAGAAGAAGAAGAAGAAGAAGAAGAAGAAGAAGAAGAAGAAGAAGAAGAAGAAGAAGAAGAAGAAGAAGAAGAAGAAGAAGAAGAAGAAGAAGAAGAAGAACCTAGCCAGAGCGATTGATTACATTATGAAAGACTAAGACAACAATTATTTCCAGGTTGTGTTCTTCTGTCGGGCATCGTCCTTCTATGGCGCATGTGGGTTTTGTTCATTTTGTTGGGCATTTGCAGTATTATTTTATTCATGTATGCTTTTGGAGGGGTGTTGCATAGTAGTGAGCGTGTGTAACTCCTGAATCAACTATTTTATAGTATTTCTGATAATCCGTCCGCCGTTTTTTGCTTGGTTTTGTTATGGGTTCCATTAATTATTATTATTATCATTATTATCATTATTATTATTATGACTTTCATTATCATCTTCTTTCAATTCTGTTTCCTTTTCCATTATTATTATTATTATTATTATTATTATTATTATTATTATTATTATTATTATTATTATTATTATTATTACTGTTATCCTCATTCAATTTTGCTTCCATTTCTTGCTGAGTGTTTTCTCGACACCTATGGCAAAGAAACTCACTCTATAAATTGGTAGGCCATTAAAATAAAGACCCCAGATTGTTCATTTACAAAGTCATACGATGAAAAAAAAGAGAAGGACAGAGAGAAAAAGGAAAGAAGAAAATAAGAAAAACTGAATGAAAAAAAATCAAAGGAAATAAAGGTGAAAAGAAAAGAAAATTCACAGCGACAATGCTCTTCTCAGTACGTGTGACGTACCAGTTAAGATCATCTTTTGTATTTCCTGCATCCTCAAATAATTTTCAGTTCCTTTTTTGATCATTCCAAATGCTCCTACAATAGCTAGTATTGTAATCGTCTTGAGATGCCACATCTTTTCGATTTCAACCAGCAAATCTTTATATTTTCTGAGCTTATCAAATTCTTTTGCCGAGATATTATAATCACAAGGTATGCTCATATCAATCAATAAATAGACCATTGTTTTAGTCTTTCACAATAACATCTAGCTTCTTAGCTTTGATGGTCCGGTCTGTATGTACTGGAATGTTCCAAAGAATCGTTACATCTCCTCAGTTGCAGCTTCAGAGTGATGTTTGCACCATTTGTTGGCAGTTTTGATTTTATAATGCTGTCATATTATCCAGTGTAGATATCGGCCAACTTTGTCATGTCTTGATTTATACTCTACAGGTGCTAAAACCTTACACCCTGAGATTAAGTAGTCCACTGTTTCAATCTTATCTTTGCAGTATCAGCACTTTAAGTCTACTCCATTTTTCATCACATTAGCTTGATAGTTCCGGGTCAGTAAGCTCTGATCTTGAGCAGCTAAGATAAAGCCTTTACTCTCTGCCTTTAGCCTTAATATCTACTGATGAGCGTGCTTCTAGTCCACATCAGCTTGTTTGCTACGGGCCACATATTTGCCATGCAGAGGTTTTTGTTCCCTCCTAGCAGCCAGTTGTTCAAACGCTTTTTGCGTTGCCATTGGTTTCACCTTCTTTACAACACGTTACCGCGCTTCCATCATGCTGTTCAACTTGGGTATTATACATGAACTCACTAACAAATTTTTGCTCTCCTTCATGACAGAATGAAACCTTTGCATGGCAAATATGTAACTCGTAGCTTATGGATTTTCCTGTCAATTTTCTTTATTTCGCTGATATTCTAGTTCAACACATTGAAACTATAAATAACAACTGGAACTGCTAAGGAATTTATGGCTAACACCTTGTTACGGGTATTTAACTCAGATTTCATCTCCTGTAACATTCCTTCCTGGTCTCTTTTTCATGCTTGCATGCTGAATGCCAGAGCCCCTCATTTATTCCGAGGTGCTTGTAAATTTGTTCCTGCTCAGGTTCATTTATAACTATGTCAACATCTAGCATCACTGAATTTGAGGTCTTCAGTTTCCCTTTCTGGAAAGTGGCCTTGGCACATTTATCAAGATCAAATTCCATTCCGATGTCATCTCTGAATGCTTTCACAGTACATAACAGGCTTATTCTTGTCAATAATGATTATTATTATTATTATTATTATTGGCAGAATCGTGAGCTCCCCTATAGTAGAAAGGATCATTATTATCGTTGTTGTTGTTGTTGTTGTTGTTGTTGTTGTTGACAAGGCGGTGAGCTAGCAGAATCATTAGCACGTCGGGCATAATGTTTAGCGGCATTTCTCTCGTCTTTACGTCCTGAGTTCAAATTCCGCCGGGGTCGACTTTACCTTTCATCCTTTCAGGGTCGATAAAATAAGTACCAGTTGAACACTGGGGTCAATGTAATCGGCTTACCTCTCCTCCAAAGTTCCAGGCTATGTACCTATAGTAGAAATGATTATTATTGCTGTTGTTTTTATTTTTGTTGTTGTTGTTGTTATCATTATTATTAGCATTATCATCATCATCGTCATCATCATCATCATTGTTGTTGTTGTTGTTGTTGTTGTTGTTGTTATTTTATAGCTATATCGAAATTTTCCTTTAAGAAACATCTAAAAATTGGACACATATTGAATGACAAGTATACTCTTATTCAAGATTAAGACCACTGTGACAAACTTCTTTTTAAAATGCTATGGACCCGGAAGACAGAGACACGATATGGAAACAAAAACAAAAGTCACGATGTGGTTTTTAACAGACGGGGATGGGCGGACGCTATACGATTCTAAGCAGATATGTGAATTTTTTAAGTAATATTTTACGCGTCTGTTCCGAAAACTTGAGGAAGCTATCTCTGAAATGTCGGTCAGGAGTGGCGAACTCATACATCTATTCTTTCGTAAAACACTCTGATAATTGAGTCTTACTCTAGTTTCCTTTAAGGAGATTGAAGCAGCTGCACTTTCACAATTGATTGAAGAAGCACATGCTATTGATCAAATGTTTCATCTGCTAGCAACAGCATCTGCGCAAACGTCTCAGTATATCATGACTGATGATACATTGTCATGCACTGAGGTTGTGGCATCTACAGAAATTCCTGGTTAGCAAGCAGATGTAGCTTTTTCGCAGACAACTTTCCCATAATTCGTTTCTGTGACGAAGCAAACATTCTGAAACAAGAGAAGACTATGTCTGGGCGCCTGACATCTGGAGCTCAGCCTGGACAAGGCGGACGTTAGAACTTTCCAAATGGCTATCCCGAAGACAATGGACAACTTCCAGAAATCTCTGACTTAGCAATATTACCAAGAGGTGGATCCTGTTTCTTGTTAATGGTGATGGTACTATTATTATCGGTAATTATGATCTGTGTGGAGGCGCAATGGCCCAGTGCTTAGGGCAGCGGACTCGCGGTCATAGGATCGCGGTTTCGATTCCCAGACCGGGCGTTGTGAGTATTTATTGAGCGAAAACACCTAAAGCTCCACGAGGCTCCGGCAGGGGATGGTGGCGAACCCTGCTGTACTCTTTCACCACAACTTTCTCTTACTTCCTGTTTCTGCTGTACGTGTAATTCAAAGGGTCAGCCTTGTCACACTGTGTCACGCTGAATATCCCCGAGAACAACATTAAGGGTACACGTGTCTGTGGAGTGCTCAACCACTTGCACGTTAATTTCACGAGCCGGCTGTTCCGTTGATTGTATCAACGGGAACCCTCGACGTCGTAAGCGACAGAGTGCCAACAACAACAACCTATGATCTATGAGCTACATCGCGATTTCTCTTTTATAACAAGATGATGCAGGAAAACCTGTATGAAGTTGATTAAAATTTAACAAATTCTCTAATGAAACTTTTAACCTTCAGCCAGTACCATCATTGTTTGAAACCTTCCTCTTAAATTTACAGTCATGATTAACATGAAACAACTGTAAATTCTTTCATTTAATTATGATAATTAGCAAGACACGTGGAATTTACACGTTCTGTACATGTTATTTCTAGCTTCTGTACATTATAATCGTTCGGCATTGCTGTGTTCTCTACTACTTAGTAAGACTATCGCTGTATTTGTCAAGTGAAATTTGTATCAGCATTATCATGCTTTAAGCTGATGAAATAATCACTAAATCGGCGATTACTAAGACATATCCATTCGTATTTCAGTTGTTTGGATGTCGTTCGGAAGCTAGGAATGTTTATAACAATTTTGATAAACGCTTCAAAATTATATCTTGACGGCGTTAGTATAACAGACTGCAGTAATTTATTTCAGAAATTAACAACATATGCCAAATTTGTCACCCGTATTATAAGTTCTGTCAAATATTCCAGTATGCCTAATAGTTATTGTCTGTTTGTCTGTAGCAATGTTATTTCATCAAATGAATTTAGTTGAGATTCATGAAAAGTGTTTATCATGTAAATTAATTACCTTGATGTATTCATAGCCGTCAGATTTACCAGTTTAATGTCTATTTTAGTTACAGACTTAGCTTTAAAGATTAGCTATTAGCTATTAAAAATTTAATTTAGTTTCTTCAGCTGATACATTGATAATGAATTTATTGTACTTCGTACCCTTGAGATCTTATTTAGATTGGACATTCGTCTCATTATCGCATATGACTACAGTAGACCAGCTGTTACTATTTAGTGATAACTGTACTGTGAATAATGATAATAATAATAATAATAATAATAATAATAATAATAATAATAATAATAATAATAATAATAATAATAACGGTGGACATCCCAGTCGAAGACGACATGCGAGTGTTCAACTTTTCCCGAACGACCTGCACTACTAATTTGTTTATAGTGATCAAGTGTTCGTACCGCACATTAGCTCACTCTCTCCATCAAATAGACGTTGTCTTACCAGGTGCACTGTGTCTCATGTGTCAGGTGTCGAAGTGATCGCAGAGCGACATGGATCGATGTGTTTTGCTCAGGAGCACAACGCACCATCCAGTTTAGGAATTGAAATCACCATGATAATAATAATAATAATAATAATAATAATAATAATAATAATAAATCTTAATCCCCATATCCACGGAAACGGAGAAACCACAAAACTATAGACCTATAACCTGTCTCCCTACGATCTACAAAGCCTTTACTGCAATAATATCGCAGAGATTGAGTAAACACCTGGAAAATAACAACCTGTTTCCAGAAGAGCAGAAGGGATGCTGCAAGGGCTCATACGGCTGTAAAGATCAATTATTGATCAATAAAGCCATAACTGAAGACAGCCGCAGAAAGAAGAAAGGCCTCAGTATGGCCTGGGTGGACTACCAAAAGGCTTTCGACAGTGTTCCCCACACGTGGATTCTGGAAACACTAGCCATAAACAAGGTGGCACCAATTATCATAAAATACATAGAGCACTCAATGAACAAATGGCAGACAGTGCTACAGCTCCAAACAAAAGAGGGACTTGTGAAAACGAAAGCCATCCCCATTAGAAGAGGAATATTCCAGGGAGACACGCTCTCTCCACTCCTGTTCTGCCTGGCACTCACACCTTTAACAGAATTGCTAAATAGAACTGGATGCGGTTACAAATGCTATGGAAAAACAGTCAGCCACCTTCTATATATGGATGACTTAAAATTATATGCAAAAAACGACAAAGAGCTAGAAACACTACTACAGACAGTACACGGCTTTACCAAGGAAATAGAAATGAAATTCGGATTAGAAAAATGTGCCAAAGCAACCCTGAAAAGAGGAAAATTAGTTAAAAGTAGCAATATAACACTAGATAAAGCAAATGAAATAAGAGAACTAGACGAAAGCCAACCATATAAGTATTTAGGAGTCAATGAACTAGATAGGATACAACATACACAAATGAAAGAAAAAATAAAGAAAGAGTACTATAGACGAGTTAGATCAATACTAAAAACAGAGCTCAATGCTAAAAACAAGATAATGGGTATCAACACTTTAGCTGTCCCAGTTATAAGCTACAGCTACAACATTCTTAACTGGACACTAAACGAACTATGTAAAATAGACAGGAAAACAAGAAAAATAATGACAGGATATAGGATGCACCACCCAAAATCTGACATAGAAAGGCTATATATACAACGCACAGAAGGTGGCAGGGGTCTTATACAGCTAGAAAACTATTATAAAATAACCACCATAGGACTGCAAAAATACCTACTCCAGAAGCAAGGGAAACTAATACAAATAGCCACAAAACACGAGCAAAACAAAAAACTGTTTTCAGTATTTAAGGAAGCTGACAAATACAAACAAGAAATCAATCTACCTAACAAATACGAAGAAGAAGAAGAAGAAGAAGAAACAACAAAAGCTATAAAACAAATGAAATCCAAACTAAAACTAGAACAGCAACGGACCATGATAAAACGATGGCAAGAAAAGCCCCTACATGGTAAATACTGGGCTAAACTAAATGCGAAAGAAATAGACAGAGAAAAATCCCAGCAATGGCTGAGAAGCTCAGGACTCAAAGCAGAGACTGAAGGATTTTTAATTGCTGCACAAGACCAAAGCCTCCCCACCAGAAATTACCAAAAACACATAATGAAAAGAAATATAACAAGTACCTGTAGAATATGTGGAGATCGACAAGAAACAATAAATCATATTATTTCTGGCTGCCCAGTCCTGGCTAAGAAGGAATATATTCACAGACACGACAGAGCTGGGACCTATATACACTGTAAGCTATGCCAACATTATGGAATAACAACAGAAAAAAGATGGTATAAACACACGCCAGAAAAGGTCACAGAAAACGAGAAAGCAACCATACTCTGGGATATGCCAATACACACAGATAGAGAAATTAAGGCAAATAGACCAGATATAGTTGTCAATGATCATGAAGAAAAAAAAATGCTTTCTAATTGATGTATCAATACCAGCAGATGACAACGTTTCTCTAAAAGAAATGGAAAAACTTTCAAAATACAAAGACCTGGAAATAGAGATAACTCGAATGTGGAATCTAAAAACAGAAACAATTCCTATCATAGTAGGTGCCTTAGGTATAATAAAAAATATTCAGACAAATACATAACAAAAATAGCAGGACTTACAAATATATATAACATACAGAAAATTGCACTACTGGGTACTGCACACATTCTACGCAAAACACTTTCAATACAGTAAACATAAGCGCACCACAGCAAACCACAGCACATACCCAAGGCGCACAGAGCTGCGCTCGGTAGTGAAGTGAAAGCACGTTATAAAAATAAAACTACTGAATAATAATAATAATAATAATAATGCCCGGATGCAGTACCAGGCAGTGGCTCTCATGGTTTCAGATCTTAATTGATTGGAAGTGTTATCAGGTACATTGTTTTGTCCTGGTATAAAAAGATGGGCTACAGCAAATATTCTGCTCAATACCACAGATTTGCTTGTCAGTTGTTTGACATTAACCAGTTGAGCATGTCCCTTGGTGGCTGACGATATGTGCATCTCTGATCATGAGCAGAAGTAGTGAGGGAGCATCATCGCCATGTGTTGAGAGGAATTCTTTGGGGTTTGAATAATTCACCTTTGGAAACATGGGTGTTTTGCTCAACATCCTTAAACAAACCTTATTCGGGGACTTTTTGAGCAGGATGGGCTACTCAACCTGAAAAAAATTCTAACTAGGCCCCCACCTGCGAGGTCATGCGCTGTTTATCTTGATATGAGATCACCATGTCGCGCACATATGGTTGTGATGCATATGCCTGGTGTACCTTTATCAGACGGGTAGTCATGATGGGTATAATGGGCTTCGTATACTTTACCCCAGTGTCACTTTGATGGCATGCACTGTTCTCTCACTCGATAATAATAATAATAACAATAATAATGCCGATGTTTGCTGTTGATGACAACATCACAAATTTTCTGATGCATAGCATGAAAAAGTGGAAAGCTAAATTGTACTCAAATAATGTATTCCTTGTTTCATAGAAAGAGAAAAGATTATCAGAATGATTATCTGAAATCATGTAGATATCTAAAGTTAGAGGTAATAACCTGTTACCCACATAAATTCTACCAGGAATGAGACAAATGCTGAGTCAAGTCAAGCAAGCAAGCAAGAAGAAGAAGAAGAAGAAGAAGAAGAAGAAGAAGAAGAAGAAGAAGAAGAAGAAGAAGAAGAAGAAGAAGAAGAAGAAGAAGAAGAAGAAGAAGAAAATGAGCTGTTTCAAATTTTAGCACAAGGTCAGCAGTTTTCGAGGGAAGGTGTTAGTTGACCACATCGACTCCAGTATTTGATCGACGCTTTATTTTAATAACTTCGAGAAGACGGGATATAAATTCAAATATAAAAGGGTGGAACAAACGCTAGTAGTAGTAGTAGTATCTTAAAATAAGTAATAAAAGGAACATGGTTTTAAGAATTTTACGCTTCCTTCCTGATTCAAAATCTACTCCGAGTACAAAATCTTTCAGTGTAAAATCTCTTGAGTTGTTAACAGGAAAATGAAAATTGCATAAGAGAGATAGAAGTAGTAGTTAGAATAAGCATGTTTCATTGAGAGCAACAAAGGCAATTTAAACCTGCTCTTTCCATGCAACCATTTATTCCATATAAAGAAAAGGTTTCTCCTATATAGAAGTTTAGAGAGTGAAACAGGAATAAAAAGAGAGTGACGCTGGCCAAGAAATTTCTATTGTTGTGTAGGTTCATAAAACTTCCGTTTGGATGTCGTGAATAAATTAGAATAACTCCTCAAATGTCCCATTAGTTTTCATTATTTTAGTCAATAAAAAAAGCAGTGAGCTGGTAGAATCGTTAGTACCCCGGGAAAAATGCTTAGCACTATTTCATCCGTCCTTACGTTCTGAGATCAAATTTCACCGAGGTCGACTTTGCCTTTCATCCTTTCGGAATCGATTAAACAAGTACCAGTATAGCACTGGCGTTGATTTAATCGACCTACCGCCTCCCCAAATTTCAGTCCCTGTGCCTACAGTAGAAAAGATTGTTTTTGTCAATAAAACATTTTGAAGATGCATCTGGAAACGGACAACTTTGGATGGATGATCAGGTTGTTGCTAGTTTGTTGTCGTTTTTGTTTAGTTCAAGATTCGCTGTGACTGATAAGATTTGTTATCAAAAGTATTCCAACAGTTACCAGCTATGTGTCTGTATGTGTGCATATATATATATATATATATAGATAGATAGATAGATAGATAGATAGATCGATAGATAGATAGAAGACTGCTTCTATTTCTAACATAAAAGGGCGTAGTTTGAGATTTCGTTGCTAATATCAGCAAGCTAAGAGACTACGTGGAGGCTCTTTCAGTGACTCTTTCTTGTAGTTGGTCGCTGTCACAAAAACCGTAGTGCAGGCGATCAGATTCAAAGTACTGAAAAGTGATCATATTTTGCAACACAACTTAATGTAGATTATTACTACATAAATATCACTCTATCGATAAGACTATCGGATGTTACTGTATACCTCTGGTCACAATGCTCTCCATCACGTTGTTGTAGCTTTCTAATGAAACTGTTCCGCTGACTAGGTAGACAGGCCAATATTTCCTCTGAACAGAATGTCAGCTGAGTGGACTGGAGCAACGTGAAACGAAACGTTTGGCTCAAGAACACAACGCACCGCTTGTCTGGCAATCGAAAATATGTTCTTGCGAACATGAGTGCGTCGTCTTAACCATTATGCAAGGCGTCTTGACTAATATGCATATTTGAAGAAGAATTAGGGTGAAATGTCGCTTCTGTATCCAAGGAAACTTCATGAAATACAGGTATGATAATAAATAGCGTAATATTTATGATGGATAAAATATATAATAGGTTGAGTGGAACATGATTATCAAGTGCTTAAGCTATCCTTCAACAAGAAAGATAAGTATTAAAGATTATAATTTCCTTTACATCTGTTTCAAGTTTAAAGTCTTTTTCATGCTATTGTACTATTATTCATGGTTTCTCCATGGTTTCTCCACAAGTTAAGCTGATATACGTCAAATAAAATCTAGTGTCAAATAAAATCTAGTGATAGTCTTCAACGGCGAAAATCATTCAATAAATTTAGAGAAACTGAGATAAATTTATTTCTTTGGTAGCAAAATGCAATACTTACGTTTCAAATAAAAGTCTTCTTCAGAGAAAGATATAAACTGTTAGAGTAGCACTAGGCGAGCGTATTTGGTCCAGTTACATCACTAGTTTCACGGCCTTTTGGTTTTATTTGACATTTGTCAACTCAGCTTGTAGTGAAACCATGAAATAATACCATAAAAGCTACATTAAACTTGAAACAGTAAGAAAAATTATAGCTCAAAATATGTATATTATATGCATGTATGATTTTATATTTATATATACGTGTATACGAACCTATGTATGTACGTGTATATGAAGGAATGTATACATATATATATATATATATATATATATATATATATATATAGAGAGAGAGAGAGAGAGAGAGAGAGAGAGAGAGAAATATATATATATATGTGTGTGTGTGTGTGTGTGTGTGTGTGTGTGTGTGTGTGTGTGTGTGTGTGTGTGCATATGTATATGCATGTATAAATAAACGAACACACACAAACACATATATAGATGCTCGAATATATGTACTTAGGTTCGTATGAACGTATGGATATATATATATATATAAGTGTACGTACGTATACATGTACGTATGTACATCTGTATGTGTGTTCATGTAGGCACGTATGTATGTCAAATACAATTGTAATCACTTTACAATTCACAAGTAAATTTGTAAGTAAATAACGGAAGATTTCAAATTTTCTTTCGAAAATTATATACTGTATCGAAATATGCTGCTACCAGTATACCTCAGGCATTCATTCTGAATGGGCTAATAACCTTATTGATGCATCCATATACAATTCTGATTTTTATAGGCTTTTTTTTTTTACAAGTTATCTTATGTTATAGTATAATCTTAACGCTTGAATATATAACAATAAAATTGTTATAAGAGTATGTGTACATGTTATATCTGTAGAAAAAATAATAACAGAAAAATCATATATGGCTTTATAAGTGGAACGTTTTGCCATCAGCTTCAGCTCGTGATAAAGAATAAATATAAGAAAAAATATAAAAATAAAATAAAGAATAAATATAAAAATAAATACAAGTAGACTGAATGTTATGAGTATCACATTCATATCTTGTTTATTTCTATGTGATAATGAGAATAAGCACGTATAATAATACGTGTTTGTTTGATTGCAAATATGGATTTTCTATGTTGTGTACGTCTACCACTGATAAGTTCGTTTGTGTATATGTGCAAATTTTTATATCTTATGTATACATAAATATATGCTCATACATACATATACGTATGTACTCATACATTCATATACATACACGTATGTAAATGCTCACACTCATACGTACACATACATATATATGCATTTATATATTTGTATATCTATGTGTACACATACATATATATGCATTTATATATGTGTATATCTATGTGTATGTATGTAAGGGTGTGGAGTGGAGTGAAAGCATTTGAAGAGGCCAGGATGATGCAAGCAGGGCTCAAGAGACATTTAAGGAAAAAGGTGAAGACTGAGAAGGTGAATGACAAGGACCTTTTTGTGTGCACAGTCTGTGACAGACCATGTCTGTCCTTGGCTGGCCTCAAATCTCACCTGCGAACCCATGGAAAACAAACCTCACCCAGCTATTCTGATTATATGTCTGTGCACACGTTTGAATGTGGTGTGTGCCAGAGGGTTTGCAAATCCAATGGGGGGTCTTAAAAGACATGTTAGGATCCACAATGAGCAGAACTTACTTGCAGGTATTGGTAGTGCAAATCAGAGGTGCAATCTGTGTGGGTGTTTTTTCAAAACACTGTCTGGTTTAAAAAGCCACATCAGACGCCATGAAAGGGCTAAGGTGTAGGTGCAGGAGGTGGTCAAATTCTGTTTAAGGAGTAGACAACCACCATGTATGTATGTGTAATACATGCAATATAAACACATTACGCCGGGCAGCATGAGCGTGGTTGAGTGTTTGCGTAGATGGAAACGGATTATTATTTGCTGTTGCATATAGTTAATAGAAGCGTTGTGAGAAGAGTTTCTGTTGAAGTAGAAATACAAGATGAATATTGAAGCTAGTAGATACTTGTTAGAACTGAGATAGAAATATTCACAATATTTTGCATGGCTACATTAATAATGTTTTGATTAAGAATTAGGTTACATTATTGTCAATGGTGTTTCATCAGAGAATGAGAAATAAACGCTTGTGTTTTTTTGTATCTTTTTCTTGGATAAGAAGCTTTTGTAGGGGTATTTTTTAGGTAAAGGGTATGACGTTATAAACACCGATTCAACAGAGAAAAGGTAATACACCACGCTGTGTTGGACATATGTTATATGAAGTATCCTGCTGGCTCTATAAATAGCGTCAAAGTTGTATAGTTAAGATATCCTTTCTACTATAAGCACAAGGCCTGAAATTTGGGGAGAACTGGTCGATTATATCGACCCCTGTGCTGAAATGGTATTTATTTTGACGACACCAAAAAAATGAAAGGCTAAGTCGATCTCGGCGGCATTTGATCACAAAACTGTGTATAGTGAATATATCAAAATTAATTTATAAAATTGTCACGGTTTTTGTTGAAAAACGGGCCTCTGCAACTAGTTATATACACCTGCTTTAGGTTTCATTTGGAGCCTGCTACAAGTCTTTTTTTTTTTTTCTCAAATTGGTACATGTAAAGTATAGCATAATTCAAGTGTCGTTAGATGATATACAAGATGCCTTGCGGTGTTTAGTTGGCTACGTTTTTACATTCTGTCTTTAAGTCAATCCAAGAGTGGCTATGTCTTTCATCCTTTAGAATTCGGTAAAATAAGAACTTGTTCAGTACTGATCCACTATATCTGATTAATATATTATCTGGGGAAAAAATTTGACTATCCGTTAAAGGATTTTCCACTGATCTACTTTATACCATAATCCTCGGCTTGCAAAAACATCTTGAATTTTAGATGGCTTCGGCAAACTAAATCAACACTTCTTAAAGCAGTTGTTATCGTTTTCTTTCATTTATTTTTAGTTTAACTAACGAGCAGCAATGAAAGATATATTCCTAATGACACTATTACTATGGTTGTGTGTTGTTCCTGAAGTTTTCTGTACAACGTCGAAGAATTCAGTAAGTATCTTAAAATATAATTTCACAGCAGCTTTCCAAACGACCCCCATGAACTGATTTTATTTTATTCTCTAATCTTCAGTTAGTTCTGTATCTTATAAACATATTTCCTAAACTGAAGTATGTAGCCAGAAGGTCATAAATACATAAGAAAAAGAGAAAATAATATTAAATGATGTGTGCGAATATAGATGATAGTCGAATTGAGAGATTACTGGACAATCATCTAGCTGAGAGTTAACAAAGTTTTATTCTATTACCGAAACTGTGGTGTATCCATGGCAAAGACACTTCTCTCTCAACAGCCGAGAGACACACTGTAATTCGTTAGTATACAGTTCAGTAATTCTGCATACGTGAAAAGTACCCTGGGATGATAGACTGGCAACGTGTCCACATGACGATTTATTTCCCATCCAATTATCGCCATGAAAATAAGATGTAATCATCAGCTAGGTGAACGCCAGCAGTAAGGGAGTTGAAGAGGAGGCCAAATTTAATTTTGGAGAATAGACACCCATAAGTAAATGTGGATTACTGAAGTAAATGTAGATTGATTATTGAGAATACTTTCAGGCGAAAGTAACAAGAGAAACTGAGGAGAAATATGAACAGTTAACTTCAAATGCGTGGAACGAAAGAGAAAGTAAAATATGAAAATTGTACAAATTGTAATTATGCATTTAGGCTGAGAAACGACTGAAATTACAAGGAAAGCGAAGAAATTAATTAAATGAAAGAGAGAAACTTGAGTATGTATGCACATGCACATAATTATGCTGTGTGAAAGTGAAACAATGTCAAGGAAAGTACTAACTACCTGGAATTACATAAAAAGGAAAATTTCCGTCTTAAAGAGCCACAAAAACTTGGCAGTCAATCAAATTTTAATGGCCAAATATAAGAAAATAATGGCCTTAATTTCTATGGTCTTCATGCCGAAAATTTCGAAAGAGAGGAATGCTGTCAATATAATCGATAAATAGTATATTACTGGTAGTTACTTTAATGCGCCTGTAAATTTAAAGCAAGGATTATCGTCACAGAAACTGAACTCAGAATATAAAAGGATTCAAATGTTGTTCGACAACGCATCCATCGCTTAGACTATTCTCTCTTATATTGTCCAAAGTTCTAATATAAATATATTGATAGGTACATACATATGTATCTATGTATGTATGTATGTATGCATGTATGTATGTGTGTGTGTGTGTATATGCATGTATATCCGTATGTATGCACGTATATATATATATATATATATATATACATATTGGCTAAACTGAAAACATGACCATCCCCAAATACAACAATATATGTTTCAACACACGATTTCACATCAAAAATCTTGCAAAACAAATATATAAACGTATATATATATATATATATATATATATATATATATATATATATATATATATATAGTATGCATGTATGTATGTATATATAATATATAGTCGCTGGCGTGGCTGTGTGGTAATAAGTTTGCTTCCAAACCGTAGGCTTCTAGTCCAGTTCCATTGCGTAAAACCTTCGGCAAGTGTCTTCTGCTACAGCCACGGACCAACCAAAGCCTTGTGATTGGATTTGATAGACGAAAACTGAAAGAAGCCCGTTGTGTGTGTCTGTGTGTGTGTGTTTGTGTCTGTGCTTGACCCCCACCATAGCTTGACAACCGGTGTTGGTGTGTGTATGTCCCCGTAACGCAGCGGTTCGGCAAAAGAGACGGATGGAATAAGTATCAGGCTTCAAAGAATGTACTGAGGTCGATCTATCCGACTAAAAATTTTCCATGGTGGAGCCCCAGTAACACAGAAGAGAATAAGAGAAATAATATATCTACACATATACATAAACTTGTTTTAATCATTATACGTTCTGACATTTGTTCTGTAGCTCATAACTCATAATACTACTCAGTATAAAAATTCTGTGGATACTTGTTACATACGTTTGATAAAACAAACGATCTCCGGGTTACCCTTTCTCTGACAGCCTGCACCCGTAGGTGAGCTTCAAAAAGTAAGCTGCGAGGTTAACATCCGAGCGAAATTAGATAGATAACTTTATTTTATTAGCCACACAGGGCTGCACACAGAGGGGACAAATACAACTGTAGAGCTTTTCTTTAAGAAAGAAAAAAAAAAATCCGATCAAAAGGGATCGGTAGGGGCAAAAAAAAAAATGGGGGTATCGTATATCACAAAATGTCAATTGTTGTAAAATGGGGTAACATTAGGTTTATCCATGGAGAGAAAAGCCTACGGAAAAGACCATGGTAACCTCAGCAGGATATTTTTTTTCTCGATTTATAGGATCATGCTCCAAGAGGTATCGTCACTCGCACGCACCATCTTTGCTACATTCACCCACCTTTTAATGAAACTTTCACGAGACAAAAACTGTCTCTCTATTCTCACCTTCCTTCTCAAGTGATACTTGAAAAAGCTGATGAGTGATTGGCCAGAGAGGTAAGTTTTCGTCTCTAATCCTTTCGCTCGGGTCCACACATTCTTTCACCATGGCCACCAGTATGATGAACACTGCCTTGCCTTCCCTGTTGAGGGACGGTGGTGGAGCAATTTGCACAATAGACTCGGCTGACAGGCGGACTCGTCCCACACGTGACAGCAGCCGTTCGGCATAAGCCCACAGGTCGGAAATCTTTGGACACTGCACGAGTGCGTGCAGAACGGTTTCGTCGCTCTGACCGCATCTCGGGCATGTCGGTCCGGTGTGTCTCGAATCGTGTCTGTAAAGCTTATCCCGAACGGGTAATGCTTCTCGATAGCACTGCCAGGCCAGGGATCTCTGGTGGTTGTCCATAGAACCCGGCCCGAAAGTTGTCCTGAACAGGCGGGTCAGGTGTTCCTCGTCGACGCCCAGATTCTGCCCGAGATCGTCGTCGCACCTCCCCTCCACTAATCCTCTATAGAACGCTTTTGTGGAATCAAAGTTGCACAAGATTGGTCCCGGACGGCAGAGTTGCTTGAGAGCAACGCGACACTTGCGGTGCCATTCGCCGAGCCTAGGTTTCTGTTTAATCCACGACTGCAGTTCGGCTAAGGAGACGAGCTGCGGGAAAGCGCGCCGCACAAACGGCGACCACACCTGTTCACCGTTGTCTAGGAAGCGCCGGAGATGTCGCAGTCTCAGCGCATGTCTGCGCATCATCAACCACGGCATACCCAGCCCTCCATTTAGCGGCTGTTGACAGCAAATGGATCGCCTAACCATCGGAACGCTTCCCTTCCACAAGAAGCGGAAGAGTATGCGTTCCAGTTTGGTGATGGTAGGGTCGGGACAAGGCAAGACAGTCAGACGGTATTCGATGACGGATGCAATGTACGCGTTCGCCACCTTCGCCCGACCTTTTAGGGATAGCTTCCTCTCGGCCCATTGCCGGGTGAGAGTGACCACCCTAGTCGTTATTTCGCTCCAGTTCTTCTCCATTTGGAGGTCCGGACCGAACCAGACTCCGAGCAATTTAACCGGCCCGTCTGTCCAGCGTCCCACAGTGGAGACGCTGTTAGACGGCATGGGCTTGCTTCTCCAGGTGCCGAGCCGCAAGCCTGCTGACTTATCCCGGTTAATTTTTGCTCCCGTTACCGCTTCGTATTATTTTAGTCTCTCGCCGACCAGCTCGATGTGCTTTTGGCTCGACACTATGACGGTGACGTCGTCCGCGTATGCAAACATGCTCGTCCCACATCCCAGCTCTCGTGGGATGCCCCTCAGCGTCGCCAGCTTCCGCAGTAGAGGCTCAAGAGTCAATACATACAGAAGGGCTGAGAGGGGGCATCCTTGACGAACCGAACGCATGATGCCGAAAGGTCTGGATAGATGACCGTTTACGCGAACTACCGAGCGGATGCCGCTGTATAAGGCAGCGATCCAACCGCGGAAGACGGGACCGAAACCAGCCGCTATGAGGACGGCTTCCAAGTAGTAATGGTCTACCCTATCGAAAGCTTCTGATTGATCCAAATTGATCAGCGCCCCACCAATGCCAGGTTCCTTAACTACCCTGTCCATGATGTAGCGGATCAGATGGAGGTTGTCATGGATACTCCTACCCGGCACGGCGCACGTCTGCGCCCTGTCGACTAGTTTCTCGATGACAAGCGCCAACCTCTCGGCTAACACTTTGGCCAAAATTTTCAAATCTGCGTTGAGCAGAGTGAAGGACCGAAAATTATCTATCATGTTCCCCTTGTTTGGGTCTTTCTTTAGTAGTGCCACTGCTCCTCGCTTTACAAAGACGGGGATGCTCCCGTTTTGCTGCCAGTTGCAGTAGACAGCTGCCAAGACGCCTCCAAACAAGTCTGGCATATGACAATAAAGTTCGTAGGGCAGACCATCCAAGCCTGGCGACTTGTCTCCCTTACAGCCTGCCATCGCATCCCGGACGTCCGCGGCTGTGATGGGCCTTTCACAACACTCCGCCTCTCTTGCTGAGAGTTGTGGCAGGCCATGCAGGTAGGCACTAAGGTCTACTCTGCGTTCTGACCCACCAGTTGTCCCGAACAGTCGGGCAAAGTGCTGTTGAAAGGCCTCGCACATCCTTTCAGGCTCGAGTAATTCGCGCCCTTCTTCATCTGTCAGAGACCTAATGGTGGCTCTGTTGCCTCGTTGCGCCTCCGCTACTCGGGCCTCTCGGGCCGCTCCAACTCCCTCGTCCCTCAGAGCACGCATCCTAGCTCTGACAACGCATCCTTCGTGTTTGGCGTTGAAATGTTGGTCGAGGGCCAACCTCGCTGCCACTACGTTGGACGCGATGCCAGTACTAAGTGCCTCTTCTAATTTCTTAACTAGGTCTCCCTCTATTCTATTTCGGTCTAACGCTAGGGCCTTACTGTACCTAACCGATTCTGACTTGATTGCTTTTTTGAGGGCATACCGCCATCTGTTGTTGATGATGGCACCCGTTAATGCTCTCTTAACTAAAGTGCTAATCCGGTCCCTGTAAGCCTGGCGTGCCGTGAACGACGCGTTCAGCTTCTAGTAACCGGGACCCTGTCTATGTGTCTTATCTAAGTCAAGCGTACAAGTGACAAATTTGTGGTCTGTGTAGCTGACTATGTGGAATTGTGGACAACCTCCTCTATCCTTATCCACTGTCCTACAGAATACCCTATCTAAGTACGATCTGGATGACCCGATGCGGTTACTCCATGTCCACATTGGCACATTCGGGTGGTCCAGTCGGTACCTGTCAGACAGTTGGAAACGTCTGAGCAGGTCTTTGAGGCTTTTGCATCCCTTTCTATTGCTATCGCTGCCTGCGTAATCTAGATGCGTGTCCAGGGTAGCGTTCCAATCCCCCACTAGAAGTAAAGGTCGAGACGTTCCCAAGAAAACCTCTAGACGTCGATAGAAATTTGGCCGGCCTGTTAAAGACGGTGCATAAACTGCTATCAGTCGAAAAGCACACCCATTGCTGCCGTCGATATCCAAGACGACCAGCCTACCCTCCGGGTCTAGGAAAATTGCTTTTACTTTGAGGTCCAAACTCTTCCGAAGAAGCACCGCGGTGCCTCCTCCACCCATTCGCGGCAGACACGGAGAAAAATAAATGTTGAAATGTCCGCCGAACATGTGCTGGAGGGCCTGCGGGCTGTGGAGTCTGGTCTCGCTGATGGCTATAACATGCAGATTTTGTGACTTGATGTCGTTTAACAGATACCCTTGTTTCCAAGGCGACCCCAAGCCACGTACATTTATACTGCCTATTTTGAGCATGATTCTATCAAAATTTGTGTTTTACACACGAAAGGAGAGAGAGAGAGTTACTTACTGTCCGAAAGTTCTTGGTTCTTCGCCTCCCAGTTTTCTCTCAGAAGGTCTTTGTACAGTTTTTTAGATGAATATTTCTGGAATCTCCCTACTGCATCCGGGTAGAGAGATTTCAGTGTATTGTATGTGCTACGTGTTACGTGTATGATTTTGATGTGTTGTGGTGGTGTTGTGCGTGGGTGATTGCTTGTTTTCGTGTCATTTTCTGTTATGTTAGTGTTTGACCTAATGAATTTCATTGGGTCTGGATTGTTTGTGTTTATCGCTGTCAAACTTGTTGTGGGGTTCTGTGTTGGTGCGTTTGTGTTGGTGTTTTTGTTTTCTGTGGATGTATTGGTTTCGGGGCTGGTAAACCTCCCCGCTTTGTTTGTTTGTTTTTCCGTTCTTTCTTTTTCTCTTTTTCTTCTTCCCCCCGTGGCCACTTGTCAATCCTCTGTGTCATCTTCATCTGACGACATGTCGGAGGAATCAGAGGGTGGGAGGGGAAGGGTGTTGGGGTCTATTTTTGTGTGGGTTGATTTTGTTGTTGGTGGTGTTGGTGCTGTTTCGTGAGAGTTGGGATGTGGTGTTTGGGTTTTTGGGGGTGGGGTGGGAGTCTTTTTCGTGTTCCCTTCTTCTTGTGGGGTTGTTGTTGTTGTTGTTGGTGGTGGTGGTGGTGATGGTGCTGATTCTGTTCTTGGTGGTACTGGTGGTGTTGTTGTTTGGTTCGGCTGGGTTGCTGGCTGCTGACGATTCTCCATTTCGTTGTACAGCTGCTTGACCAGTTGTGCATATGGCGGTGTAGGCAGTAATGCTGTTTTTTTCTTGTGCTTTTGGTTTTCTTGTGGTTGTTGTTGTTGTTGTTGTCTTTCTTGGTATTGTTGACGTTGTTGTTGCCTTTGCTCCTGGGCTACTGGGCATGTGTTTCGCAGGTGAGTTTTGCTATTACAAACGTAGCAAACTGGCCTTCTGCCTTCGACGGAAACATGGATACTTGAATCCTCAGTTAATTGGATTCTATGTGGAATTCTCTCGTAGTTTGCTGGATCAACTTGTACCAGGAGTTGAAATTCCTGGCCAATCCAGTTTTTATTGTACACGGCAGATGCTTCTAAAATGTTTATTTCCTCCTCTATGCCGAGACATATGGCAGATACGAGCCATTCTTCCTCAATTTCAGGAGGCACATTCAAAATCTTTATTTTCGTAACCCTACGACCAAGGTACGTAGGGATCATGAGCAGGTTCTCATGTTGTAATGACTTTGTGGAGAGGTCCTTGGCTCGCTGCTCGCTGTCGAGTCTTACCTCTATTGTTGCGAACTTCATTCCTCTCGTTATGTAAGTTTTATAAGACCATAGCGGCTTTAGGCATCTCTCAACCTTTTCTTGAGTGAATTTTTCCAGTGTCTTTGTCTTTAAATTAATGGTTCTGTAGATGATAGTTTTTTTACCTATGTATATTTTAAAGTCCGCAGGTGTTTGAAGATGGACTGTAACGTCCTTTTTACTTAGCATGCTTTTGCATGCGAGTAAATTCTCTTTCGATATATTCAAAATTCTTTTTCTGGGCTTCAAAGCCTCGGCAAAGTTCGTGTTTGTTGTGGTGGTATCAGTGGTGAGGACAGTGGTTTTGTTAGCAAAGACATTTGTGTCCTTGTTGTTGCTGTAGTAGTTGTTGTTGTTGTTGTTGTTGTTGTTGTTGTTGTTGTTGTTGTTGTTGTTGATTTTGTTGTTGTTGTTTTCACTGGTGACGGTGGCAGGCAAGACTGCTGTAGCAGCAGAGTTTTTACACGTGATGGTGGTAGTGATGGTGGTTGAGGCAGCAGTAGATTCACAATCATTGCTCTTCTCCACCACCTGTCTGCGTTCATGCGGAACGGCATTAAGTTCTTTCGCCTCTGGCATTAGAGGCGGGAAATCGGCCCTGTTGTATACCATAGCCATATTCGTTTTACAGAATATGGCTAGGAACGAGGAAGATGTTTTTGAATTTTTGGAAATAAGGCTCTAAATAGAGTTATTTCCGATTTGAAAAATATATATTTACGAAGTATTTTGTGTTATACACAACTTATACAAAATTTTTAAACAAAACAGGTCTTTTAAGAGGTGAAAAATGCAACTTACATGGGAGCCGATGTGTCTACCGTCCGTCCATGATGATAGATAGATAGATAGATAGATAGATAGATAGATAGATAGATAGATAGATAGATAGATAGATAGATAGATAGATAGATAGATAGATCTTGGGTATCTGTTCAAAGGAACTTGATATGCCTATTTAAAATCAAAAACTCAATATGCTCGATCTGTGTCAAAATATTTTTATCAAAACCAATGAGTCCAACAAAATATTAGGTCATCCCATAAATAATGCGATATGTTTTCAATTGCATGAACTGAAAGTCGGATGGAGACAGGATCAACTACCTGCATCAACTTGCTATAAAAGCAAGTAGTAATTTTACCTTGTACTTATTCTTAGTGCAAGTTTTGAGGAGTGCAGTTCGATTTTAACAGTAATTTTTTTAAAAGCTATAATGGAAGTGGCAAAGGACCATATTCGGGATATTTTGCTTTATGACTTCAATAAAGGTAACAACGTAACGGAAAGTGCGATGAATATTAATGCAGTATATGGGGGTCGGACAATAATGCAGTATATGGGGATCGACGCTGATTCCAGAAATTCCGAGCCGGAAGCTATAGCCTAGAAGATGAGCTCTGTCCTGGAAGATCTGTAGAACTAGTCGAGGACGTCCTGCAAACCCTGGTGGAACAAAATCCCATTGTAACTGTTGAGAAACTAGCAGAGAAACTTGGATTTGGTCATTCAACCATTCATTGACACCTGCATGCCAGCGGTAAAAGGTCATCTTTGGTTTCAAGACGAAAGGTGTTCTTCCATCAGGATAATGCTCGACCACACACAGTGAGGATGATATTCCAAAGGCTGGAGCAGTTTGAATGGGAAACGATGCCCACCCACCATATTCGCCAGATATTACCTCATCTGATTATCATTTATCCTGTAATCTTCAAAATAATCTGGACGGAAAAAATATGAATTATGTAGACGAAGTCAGAACAGTACTTGAGAAGTATTTTTCGTCACGGACTAGTAAATTTTGGAAGAGGAACCTTGCAAGTCTACCAGATAGATGGAAGAGCATTGCAGAAAATGAAAGAGAGTATATTTTAGACTAAAAAAGAAGTTTGTTTATCTTAATTTTGAAAAATAAAAGAAGTATAAAAAACCACATTATTTATGGGATGACCTAATACGTTTGTTTTTCAAGACACGCTTGGAACAAGTTAATATGTATGTATGTATGTATGTATGTATGTATGTATGTATGTATTTATGTATGTATGTATGTATGTATGTATGTATGTAGGTATGACTTTGCACTTTTTCTTTTTTGTTCATTAGAATACTTCCGTTTAGCAATATCATGTTACTCTGGGAAGTAGTACACGTTAACATTTTGGTTGCAGATTACATGTGCTATGACATCCACAAAAAAGTGACATGGCTGACAATTTCGGTTGTATCTTAGTTGTATCACTATATTTACGAGAAACATACCCATGCACAACATTTTGTCGTATGCAAGGGGTTTCTCATCCAAGTCTTTGCTGAGTTATGCTGGTCTTGCACGTCAAAGTTCTTATGAGAGGTTATCAAGAGTGAATGTTTTTAGAGGAGTTCTCTATTAACTCTCGAGTCGTTATTTACTTCATTTTCGAGCTCTTGGTTAATTTATTGTTTTACTACTGTTGTTTGACAGAAGCTGAATGATGCCATACAACACTCGAAAGTTGTCTGCTCTGATCTCTTCTTCTGAGACAAGCCTTTCAATATCTTTGTTTCTGTGGAAATTTGCAGTTGGTTTCAGGATCTTGTGAGTTTTAATATATATGGAGCGGGTTCCCTTTCTAGAGCAGCCAAATATATCAAATTTTGGAATCCGGATGGTATTGCAAATGTGCTGTGGGATGTTGGTTTGTTATTGAAGAAAAAATTTGACTGCCATATCTTCTTTTATCCGGTTTAAAATTCTTTCTTTGCTCAATCTTTGTTTACGGCGCCTTTGTATATGATGTATTTGTATGATTTGTAGCGAAATGCGTGCTACAAATATCAACGTATTTGTGGCATTCATGCTACAAATCATGTGGCGATTGAGGGAGACAATTGGAGAGAAAAATTGGGGTTGGGGTAATAGTCTTTCCACGTTCAAGCTTTAAAATATGAACATTTCTTTTGGGCAAATTTTATTCCTATATCATTGGAAAATGTGATTGTATTCATTATTGTGTGTATTTAGATCTTTAGATATTTAGATCGTCCAGAAAGAAATTTTGAGTAATATTAGTGTCTCTTACTGTTATGAACCTTCGGTCATATTCAGTGGACTGTCGTAAAAGAAATGACTGTGGATGTCGGGCCAAAGTAAAAAGTGCAGTCTTGCAATATTTCCGTTAAAAATCTCTAGAACATCACAGACAGTAATTCCCATTTCAGTTATATGTGAAGGTTATAGATCATGTTTTCGTGTGTTTTTCAATGGCAGTAACTGAGACAACACACTTTCACCAACTGCAATGACTTCAGTAGCCACGAGTGAGGAATGAAATTGTATGCCTTTCTAGGGAAGAATGGAATTTCAACCATGTTTCGTGGTCTGCTACCACAACAGCTCCTTTATAGGATCCAGTTAGCTCAAGACATCATCAGGAGGAACCACGTCCGGTTTCGGCCCCTACTTCTCTACCGTTTTGACGTGGCGGGGCCCCCCCTTTCGGAGGTGTCTTCAGCTCTGGTGTTGGGTGCATGTCTTCTTTCTTCTATTCCCTGGCCTCTTCGATGCAGCATCAACGAGTGTCAGCGTCCGGCTGACTGTCTTGTCAAATTCCCCTTTTTATACCTACTGCTAGGCTCCAGCAGGCTGCCCAGCAAGTTGTCACGTGACACTGTCTAAATTTCCCGCTGCTAGGGTCCAGTAGGCAGCCCCAGAAAGTTGTCACATGACATTGTCTAAACTTCCCGCTGCCAAATCTTTTCTCTCCTTCCTGGTAGATTGTATAAGCCAGGTTCTCGAGCTTTTGTTCGTCGTCGCCTTTGAATTTGGTGGTCATTCTTGATACCTCGTTGTCGAATTTTTTATAACTCGCTGCGTCATTTGCTTTCGGCCACTTAATCTTTGTCTTCTTCACGCCTATCACTGTTTGTGACTGTTCTAATTCAACTGTGGAATGTCCCTCGCTATGGTTATTTTCCAGGAGGTTCTGGCCACACGTCTTACGGTTCATCAACCCGCGTTGCTGAATTACTTTCTTCTGACATACCTTCCCTTGGTGGATTCTGAGCCCGATGTAACTAGCAAACACCTTTCCGCTGCAACTGAATTCCTCATCTACCAATCCTTTACCGCATCATTTCTCATTATCCATTTCCGGTCCAAGTCTGTTTCGTTTTTTTCCGTCCCTATTTGATCCTTTATTCTGCCCCCCCCCCCGTGGTCCGGGATCATGGGGGCATGATTTCCCATGCTTTTTCGTTGCAATTTTACCCCGGATCGGGCTGCAAGCCAATTTGATCCTTCGTTACGCTGTCGTATATAAAGCGGTATATCTATAGGACACGTTTGTATGAGTATTTGGTATGTGTACTGAAATGTTTCATTGTATACACCTTCCCCCCAGAGACTTTGTATATATGTGCATGCATGTGTTGATATTTTCTTGATATTGTAGGTGTCTTTCCTGTGTGTCTTATAACCTCAGTATTATATTGCTTCTGTATTTCGGTCTGAGAAAACCAGCTTCTTTCGTTTCTAGACCAGGCCAGATTCTATCTTCCTTTTTCACCTTCATTTTGCAGTGTTTGATTACCAGCTCTCAAGATACAAGACGATTTGTTCTTTGCTTTTTCAATTCATATACCCTAACTACTGCGTTCCTTTTGCAAATACTAACTTTTTGAAATCTCGGAAGCTCCTATCGTTCAGCCCTTCGAATAGGAACGGCCTATTTTCTTTTCAGAGCTATGACGGAAGTAAAACTTTAACGGCCTAAACACAGTCTATTATAATAAGTAAGGTAGATAAATATACGTGTAATTCTATTTTTGTCTAAAATATACAAATATTAATACACGTTTTAATCATATTTATATTATTTATGAAAAATATATAAATTCCAAAATTCACAACCGGCAAAATGTTGTCACTTAAGAGCTACATGGAAGAAACAAACTGTTTTTCTCCAACAATTGCATTTAATTAAAGATTATTCAGACTTCCAACTTATCTTTGTTTATAGGAGAAACAATCCGACCGTCTTTAACGTATGACCTAAACAATTATGAATAATTGAAACATAAAGATGTCGGTCTTGCTGATACTAGTTAAAGTTAGTTGACTACCGCAGAATTGCTAGACTAGTTTCATAAAAAATTAAAGCAGACATTTTGAAATGGCAGAGGTATGTGTGAGAAAATGGCTTAAATGCAAAACGTGTGCTAACAAATTTATGTACGTGTACATATATACGTATATGCGTGTGTCTGTGTTCATACATATATATTATTTGTGTGTTATATATAGCTATTGGTATATATATATATATATATATATATATATATATATATATATATATATATATATATATATATATATATATACATATATATATATATATATATATATACATATGACCGAACAACTTGTATTGGTTCGTGAACGTTTATGCATGTGCACATGGGAGTATATTTGTATGTATATGTACATTTATATGTATGTGTGTATATAAGTGTGCATGTACATATATATGTAAATGAATGGATGTGTTCCTTTATGAACGTGTATGTACAGATGTATATGTATGAGCTATGCGCACATATTTTCTGAACTCGACCCTTTCTTGCTGTCCTGAATGTTAAAATATCTTGATTGAAGTGAATCTTGCAATGAATTAATTTCATATATATATATATATATATATATATATATATATATATATTTATAGGCGCAAGAGTGGCTGTGTGGTAAGTAGCTTGCTTACCAGCCATATGGCTTTGGTCGGCCCGAGGCTATAGTAGAAGACACTTGCTCAAGGTGCCACGCAGTGGGACTGAACCCGGAACCACGTGGCTGGTAAGCAAGCTACTTACCACACAGCCACTCTTGCGCCTACATATATATATATATATATATATATATATATATATATATATATATATATATATATATATATATATGTGTGTGTGTGTGTGTGTGTGTGTGTGTATATATATATATATATATATATATATATATATATATATATATATATATACATATATATATATATTTATATATATATATATGAAATTAATTCATTGCAAGATTCACTTCAATCAAGATATTTTAACATTCAGGACAGCAAGAAAGGGTCGAGTTCAGAAAATATGTGCGCATAGCTCATACATATACATCTGTACATACACGTTTATAAAAGAACACATCCATTCATTTACATATATATGTACATGCACACTTATATACACACATACATATAAATGTACATATACATACAAATATACTCCCATGCGCACATGCATAAAAGTTCACGAACCAATACAAGTTGTTCGGTCATATATATATATATATATATATATATATATATATATATATATATATATATATATATATATATATATATATATATACATATACATATGTACACACACACGCGCACACATATTTATATTGTTTGTTTTTGATTTTGTCAACTACATAGTATAGTAGCGTCTGTGAAATATATATACTCAGTGTATTAATTATACCATCTTGCCAATGTACTACGGAAGTGGCGATGTGTGGAAACAATTGTAGTGATATGAAATAAAGAACGTTTAATTCATTTTGTTTTATTCTTCCCTTTACAGACGTGCACACACATACACACACGCACGCACACACATACACATACATACATATATCTGTGTATGTGTATACATACATTCCTAAATATTTATATACAAATATGTATGTGTATCTGTGTGAGTGTATCGATTGCCAGTTGATAGCTTTTAATTTTCTTAGGTGATAATTTTAATATGATATTTAATAGGATTAATACCATTAAAAATTAAAGTTTTAGCAAGTAGCGAAATTAAAAACTAGCAGTTTGCAGTCTGGAAATGTTATGAAGTATTACCAAACACAAGAAGACGCCATACTGTTAATATCAGTACAGAATAAACTTGTTCGTCATTGTGTTTTTCCCACACCACCTCGTATGACATACACTTATACACATGCACTCGCGCATACACTTATAAGTGTTTTAATGTATGTGTGAGTCATATGGATATAGAAGTAGAAAGAACATATTCAACAATTGTATTGTTCGTAATATTATCATTATTTTTACACATCTATGGCGTTTTAAATAGAAAATACTTGAACTTCCAGCAAATATCTAAGATTCTTAAGTTACAAGATCCATTTTCTTCATAAAGAATAAATATGTGAAAAAAATCCTTCTATCCATATGCATACAGCATCAGTTTCCTATATTTCTATGCAAATGCACATACTTAAATGGGCAAGAAATACAAAAAAATAATACGTGATGGGTCGTAATTGATTTTCCAAAGCAACAAAAACATAGACACGTGTCATTCTACTTTTGTCTGTTTCCGTTTTCATCCTTCTTTAGTATGCATGCGTCGTTATGAAAGAATTCCTGTCCTTTAAATTATCAGAAAAATTGACATATTCTAAGACCACGTCTATAGGCAACATTTCAAGAATCTCGGCGCAAATTGTGGCGTATTAATTCGACTATAATTACATACATAGATAAAAATCAGTGCGTACATAAAATACATATATACCAACATATGTAGACAGACAGACAATCAGACAGAGAAACGGACGGACAGATCAACATCATTATCAAGATCCTTTTACTAATGAATTCAGTCGTTGGGATGTCACTCTAAACGCTTTCGTAGTCAGCCGTCACCACTGGTCTCTGTTCTCTGTCATGCGTAGCAGGTTCGCAGTGTTGTGACCTGTCCAGTCCTTGATGTTGTCAAACCAGCATTTTCTGTCTACTTCTTTCTCCCGCCCTCAACTATGCCCTAAAAAACGGTTTTGGACAGGGAGTTGTGGCAGGATACTTGACCATACCTGGCAAGCTTTCGTCTTTTTACCTGTGCAAGGAGTGGTTCCTGTCTGTCAACATATTTGTTTGACTTGCTGCCGGACAAAGCTGCTCGTTTTGTGCTGTGTACAGGATGTGTAGCAGCCTTCTAAAGCACCTGTTCTCAAATGCCTGGAATCTTCTCTCAGTTTCAACTGTAAGAGGCCAGCTCTCACCCAATACAGAAGGATCAAAATCACCAGAGAATTGTACACTGAGACTTGTTGGAAACCTAATGAAATTGCTTTTCCATACGTTGTTCAGCTTCGTCAGGGCAACAGAGGTTAGATTGAGTCTTGTTGATATTTCTTATTCAGATCGGCCGTCCTTGATCAAAGTGGATCCTAAGTACTTGAAGGTCTCCACTTCGTTAAGTCTTTCTCCATTCAGCATAATGTTGCTTGATGTTTTTTGATTTCTGCTATTAACCAGGATCTTGCTTATTCCTGGACTGATTTCCATCCTGTATGCCTCTGATACTTTTTTCCAGTTTGGATAGATGGATAGATAAATCGATATATATATATATATATATATATATATATATATATATATATATATATATATATATATATATATATAGAGAGAGAGAGAGAGAGAGAGAGAGAGAGAGAGAGAGAGAGAGAGAGAGAGAGAGAGAGAGAGAGAATGAGTGTATGTGAGATTGATTAACTGAACAGACAGACAGACAGACAGATATATATATATATATATATATATATATAGAGAGAGAGAGAGAGAGAGAGAGAGAGAGAGAGAGATAGATAGATAGATAGATAGATAGATAGATAGATAGATAGATAGATTCATTCAATGAGTTATTGAACGATCGATTGGTTAAAACCAATATAGAAAGAACATAATCAGATACAGAAAAAAAAGCTACAGGTAAAGCATAAAAGCAACTGACAAATATAAGTTGCATCTTGTAAATCCATTTCAATAATCCTGCCATTTTGTTCTTTTATATAATCCAAACTACATTCTCAATGATGAAACAATCTTTCAGCAGATTATCAATTGACAAATCTGTCAGTATTTCAGTAGTTCTTCAGAACTACACTGAAGTCGATACCTATCAACCGCTACTGTTTCCATTCTCCCTTGTGCCTTTAGACAGTTTATCTCTAGCATATCGACTAGATTTCTATTCACCAAATATATGTGTAAGGGGTATTTCGCTGTTATTTCGAAATATAGCATTCATCTCACTACTTGATGAATGAAGATTTGAATGAATATATACCTATGTATAATGTGTGAATGTGTGTGGTTAAAAAACTAGGCTTTGCAAAGAGCATATGTGTATGTGAATATAGGTATACAAGTATACATGTATGTATATATGTATGCGTAAATATATATAATTCAGTGTATAGATGTGTGTCTATGAGTGTACATATGTACATATGTA
>NC_142934.1:56521979-56544479 GCF_046866305.1 Octopus bimaculoides | reverse complement strand
TAAAATCTGGGTGAATGGGTTATCTCCCTTGATTTTTAAAATGAAATATATTAGATATATATAATGATCCGTTCCAGGGGCCCTATTATCGATTTTTTTTCAACAGTCTGAGTATACCATGAGGTTTGCAGACATGAGTTCTACTCACGTGTCAGGTTTCATTAAAATCGATAAAACGATGTAGGAGGAGTTAGCTAACAACTCTACAAGCACACCCACAGACAGAATTTCCCACATATGTAGTAGATAGTAAATATCATTGAAATTAATATTTCCGAGAATACATGTTAACGCAATGTGATCCCGAATTATTTAAACCCTTCTTATAAACACACAGACACACACACACACACACACACATATATATATATATATATATATATATATATATATATATATATATATTAACGGAGCGTAGGCGCAAAGACGTGTTTAGGCAGAATTTAGGTTAGTTGAAATATGTTTATCACATATTTTCTGTGGTGTCTCTACTAAAAAGGGACCACAGAATGAATTTAATCCTCCAAACGCACACCATCATAAAGAGCAAAAGACAACCCAAGTCTATGAAAAGTCTCCTAATACAAGCCCAATTACACTCGGCAACATCACTGAAGCCGTCAGTAAAAATATGCGGAAGACCTAACTGTAGTATATGTGTCAATTTAAGTGAGAGGTTGGATTTCCCTTTCAAACAAGGCCAACGTTTTACAGTGAAAACGACTTCACATGTGCTTCGGAAAACCTAATATATGTATTAACTTGCTCAGGGTGTCGGGAGCAATACATAGGTCAAACCAAAGACAGTCTTCGCCATAGGATGACCCTACATAGATCCCAGATTAAAATTCGGGAATACAGAAAAATAGCATTCAGCGAACACATCGACATTTGCGCCACTAACGAACAACCCAACTTCAGAATTTTCCCCCTCTATAAATGCAGGGACGATGCAACCTATTGTCAGCGTATTAGCAAGGAGTCATATTTTATAGCAAAATATAAACCCCTTTTGAATGCGTCCACCACAAATTACACTACTACAAGGGCGTTAGAATAATACCCACGTAAATATTAAAAACGATATATGCAGAACAGTCCCTACCCACAACAGACACTTGACCATTTAAGAAAACTCCACTAACAGCCTATTACTGTCATACCACTCCCGTCTTTTCTTATTCTCTCTCTTTCTCTTTCTCTCTCTCTCTCTATCTCTATCTCTCTCTCTCACTCTCACTCTCACTCTCTCACTCTCTCTCTCTTTCTCTCTCTCTCTCTCTCTCTCTCTCACTCTCTCTCTTTCTTCCTACTCTCTTCTTCGCCGTCTCCTTCCTCGGCTATCGCTGCTTAAACAATCAAAATCAAGAACTCACATCCCTCATATTAAATATTTCTTCAGACCTGCAACTACCTACCTACCGAGCCTTCACAAAAGTAAAAGAGAGAGAGACAAAAAAAAAGGAAGATGTCCGAAGTATTTGAAAACTATGGAAATATTTCTAAAAAAAACATTTCATTTAGTTTTTCCACAATTTAATTGTTTTTCATGCTTTACTCTAAGTTGAAAAAGTCGCAAAGACTGAAACCGGTACTAAAATTTTCATTATAATATTCTTTTAGCATTTTCTACGTAGTCCTATTTTCCTTATATACACGACATGTTGGGCTACTGCCGTTCTTTAATATGTTGGCTTGATAGTTTCTTGTGGGAAGACATTGATCTTGGGCTGCTATGGTAAACCCTTCTGTTTCTGATTTTAAGCCATAAGACACTAATCATTGATGGGTAAGAGCTTTGTCAACATCGACACTATTAGCCCTCTTTGGGTATTTGCGATTGAGAGGTTTTTCTTGTCATTTATCAGCAAAAATATCTAAGGCAGCAGTTTTAGTACGGGTTTTCATGCGCTTAGCTTTTTCTGTGCTTGTTTCTGGTATGTCTAATTCTGGAATTTGTTGTGTTTGGAATTCACTTAGATATTCCTTTTCCTGTTTTGTTACTAAGTATGATGCTTTCTTGTTTTCATGCTTTGAGACAAGTTTTAACATCCAGTAATCAGAGTTTTTCAGGTAGATGTTTAGGCCAATAGTGGCAATCCTCATTGTTAATTCCAGTTGTAAAAGTTCATACCCACCCTCTTTTCTTGGCAGGTAAAGTTGTTTTATATCTGCCTTAGCGTGGTGCATTCTATGTATTACTATTATTATTATTATTATTATTATTATTATTATTATTATTGATAAAAGGCCTGAAATTTAAGGGAGGATACTAGTCGATTACATCGACCCCTGTACTCAATTGGCACTTATTTTATCGACCTCGAAAGAATGAAAGACAAAGTCGACCTCGATGAAATTTTCCAAGTGACCATATGGAACATTTTTTTTTTACCCGCTAATTAATCGAGTGCTATACTATTTGTTGAAAACCTTACCTCCCACTGTACACACACACACACACACACACACACACACACACACATACATACATACATACATACATACGTTATAGCTGCACCCTCGTTACACGAAAAAAGCCATTGCCAAAAAGACTCACTGAAATGATTCATTATTGATGCTATGTGAGGCCCTTATATGAATTTTAAGCCCAGCCAAACTTTTACACATTTTATTACATACTGTACAACTGTACTGGCTGGCAGCAGAAACAGGTGCCACCATATGCACCCTCTTAACGTATCTTTTCAGAACTCCAACTGAGAGGCACACTTTTCCATATTTTACACATGTTCTGTTGTGGATTTTAATAGCCACATCACTGTTTATCATGGGTCGATTCCTGTGAGATTTTTGATGGCTCACCAGGCCTCCACGACTCAAACACCTCCTCCCGCAAACCACACACACAAAAAGCAACACACTCTCACTTTCCACAGGTCCCCCCTTGTAGCCCCCTCCTAATTCTCTCATGCTTCACTCTCTCCCTCTCAAACCTTGAACAATCACTATGCACTATCTTCCTCCATCCATCGTGGTCTTGTGCCTCCCTCTCCCAATCACCAGCTGCAAATCCTGTCTGCATTAGAGCATTTTTAAAGCAATCCTTAAACCTTAGTTTAGGCTTATGCGCTGGTTTCCTACCATCCTCCAGCTCACCATACAAAGCACCTTGTGCAGTATATGTATATATATATATATATATATATATATATATGCAATGTTAATTCTCTAAATGAAGTATTAACAGTAACTGCACGATAAAGTGTAGTATATTGCCACTTAAGTGTGGCTGACCCCTAGGGGTGGATGTTACTGTTGCTTTTAGCCCCAGGAGGACATCTCCTCCAGCAGGCTTATCGACACACGACTGTGTCCTGTTTGCCAAGGGAGTTATCCCTCTCACCACGGCCAGCAGCACGAACGTATCCGGATTTCAGGGTTATTTCCCTTCGTCGGCGTTCGACAGCCGATGACCTTGGTGAGAGAGAAAATCCTGGCAAATCTTATATCTTCTTTTCCAGTGGCATTCTTCACTGATATTGAAAAGGTGAAAACAAGCAATGTTAATTCTCTAAATGAAGTATTAACAGTAACTGCACGATAAAGTGTAGTATATTGCCACTTAAGTGTGGCTGACCCCTAGGGGTGGATGTTACTGTTGCTTTTAGCCCCAGGAGGACATCTCCTCCAGCTGGCTTATCGACACATATCTGTGTCCAGGACACTGATATGTGTCGATAAGCCAGCTGGAGGAGATGTTCTAGTTTATGTATATATATATATATATATAAGCAATGTTAATTCTCTGAACGAGGTGTTAACAGTAACTGCACGATAAAGTGAAGTATATTTGCCATTTAAATGTGGCTGACCCCTACGGGTGGATGTTACTGTTGCTTTTAGCCCCAGGAGAACATCTCCTCCAGCTGGCTTATCGACACATATCTGTGTCCAGGACACTGATATGTGTCGATAAGCCAGCTGGAGGAGATGTTCTCCTGGGGCTAAAAGCAACAGTAACATCCACCCTTAGGGGTCAGCCACATTTAAATGGCAAATATACTTCACTATATATATATATATATATATATATATATACATAACTGTTTACCCTTCAAGATAGTACGATGTGATTTCAAAGCAATTTGAATGCTAGAAACAGCAGGTCGTGTGACTGATACTATATGCTTGTGTGTGTGTGTGTGATGTTGTATGTCTAGTTTTTATGTATACAGATTGCTGTCTTTCGAGTGACCAAGTGAGAGAAATCGATGAGATTGTTATTTGTTTTATTATTAATCATGTCACTGACTGTAATGGATAGCTTGTTAAAGCACTTAGTCATCGTCAAATTTCACTGTACGTCTAGAAATACCAATAACTCTATTGACAGTTGTAGGCAAGAATTAAATGGTATAAAATCAAATTAAAAACTAGTCATATTTAGAATGGGAACTAATTGTTCTTTAGTCCATTTTTGGAAAATGTGAGAGAAAGAGACACAGAGAGAGGGAGTAGAATTTGACCATAAAATGGAACAATGTGGTTATATATTTTTATTTATATTTATACAAAGTTCACCAAAACTTTCTGAGAAGAAAACAAAACCCTATAAAGTCGCTAAAAATGTTGTATTCTGTGGATTTAATGACATGGAGAGATTTATCTATATTGACAGACATGTGCTGAAATTTGTTACTCTGACATGATTTGTATTATATTCAAGCAGTTATTCTTTGGCTTAGGGGATATCGTGATACCTAAATCATGGTTATTGCAATGCCATTAACTGATAAACTCTAGAACGGCAATCATTTTTGTTCAGCGGTGCATGAGTCTGTTGAAAATGTATCCAATAGATGTTTGATTGCCATCCATGTTTGTACGCGAGTAACGTTTAACTTACAAAATATGAAAACTTGGCGACTAGCTCTGCCTGAATAGTGCCTCGTCAGCATCATAAGAACAACGATCAAGCATTTACAACAATCTCTGTAGCAGAACTGAATGTTTTATGTCAATTACAGTTAAGTAAGAAATAAACTTCTCTCAACAAGCTGTAACCACGATTAGCATTTTTTTTGTTGTTGTTGCTGTTGTTGTTTTTGATGTTGTTGCTCTGCTGAGACGATGAGGTGCCGGAACCAAACAAAATACCTTACAATTTTTCTTTTGATTCTTAGGCGGTGGACCGGCAGAATTGTTAGCATACCGAGAAACATGCGGCATTTCGTCCGTCTTTAGTGCTAGTTGAACAGTGGAGTCGATGTAATCGACTTACTTCCACCCCAGAAACTACAAGCTTTATACCAAAATTTGAAATCAGTATTAGGAATCAGTACAGGACGCTGAGCAGGCAGAATCGTTAGCACACCGAGCAAAATGCTTAGCGGCATTTCGTCTGTCTTTATGCTCTGAGTTCAAATTTTGCCAAGGTTGACTTTGCCCTTCATTCTTTCGGGATTGATAAGATAAGTACCATTTGACTTACTCCCGCCTCAGAAATTACTGGCCGTGTACCAAAATTTGAAACCAATATTTCTTTCGACTCTTTACCTTCCAATTCAAAACCTAACCGAGGTCAAATTTGCCTTTCATTTTTTAAGGTCGTTAAATTAAAGAATCAGTCTAGATATGGTCTCCTTATTCGGCTAACCTCATCCTCCAAATTTCACAGAGCAGTTGACTGGTAGAATCCTTAGCGCATCGGACAAAATAACTTGTAATATTTGTTCAGCTATGTTCTCTTTCCATCTTCCTAATCCACTTACAAGGCTTTGGTCGGCCCGGAGCTACAGTAGACGCCTACCCAAGGTGCCACGCAGTGGGACTGAACCCGGAAACGTGATTGAAAAGCAATTTTCTTACCACAGATCCACTTCGAACTGTACTGTCCTTGTTGCCCGACCATTTTAATGCGACCTTATTGGAGTTATTTCCCTTGTTCTTTGTTTGCTTGTTTTTTTTTTGTTTTGTTTTTTTAGATTAGAAACATTCCTAGAAGAGGCTTTTCCTCGGATTATCTCAGATAATGGAAGTTTTTCACCTTGCATGTATGAGTTGCTATTAAATATGAAAAAGAAATGAGAGACTATATGAAAAATAGAACGGTATCATGACAGAATAATGTAGTAATATAGATCTGAACAGCAAGAAACAAAGCTCATTATTTCCTTTTCTTCTTATCACTGTTATTATTGCTATTGTTATTTAAGTTGCTTGATGTCTTTTTAGATTCGAAACATTCATAGAAGGGGTTTTCTGTGGATTACCTCAGATAAACGAAGTTTTTTCAACTCACTATATTACATGTGCCAACAAAGATAAAGGGATAAGAGATTGTATTAAAAATACAATGGTATTAGGAGGACAGATGTTGCACAGATCTGAACACCGAGAAACAAAACTCATTATCCTCCTTTCCTTTTAGTGTCCTTGACACTCTGCTGTTTTTCAGTTTGCTTATTGTTATGAAGTGTTCGCCCACAGTGAAATTTTGTGTTGATATTCATAATCAGTTAAGGTGGCGAGGAGGCAGAATCGTTAGCACGCCGGGCAAAATGCTTAGCGGCATTTCATCTGTCCTAACGTTCTGAGTTCAAATTCCGCCGAGGACGACATTACCTTTCGTCCCTTCGAGGTTGATAAAATAAGTACAAGTTGAGCACTTGGGTCAATGTAATCGATTTACATCCCCACGAGAACTTGCTAGCTTCGTGCCAAAATTTGAAACGGATTTTCAGTATCAGCGCGTTTACATTCTTTCTACTCCTCTATACATACACTGATCACTTCTAAGGCTTGCCGAGAAGAACATGAATCACTGAGGAGTGCTAATTAAATCAAAACAAAACTGTAGCTTCCGTTAGCTGACTTTCAAAACAAGATTCACCCACTTCTGCACTATTTTAATTCTCTAAAAAAAAATCAGGTTAAATTTTAGTCCCCTCTCTAAGAGTGAAATTTTGTCTACTAAATGTATGGATGACATTACCTAATCGAAGTTTCTCATTTCATTATATTTTACATATGTAAGATCTTACTGTATGTCTTCAGTATATTGGATGATTTCTTGAAGAAATTTTCTTCAATTATTCATATAGTTTATTTTGATATTCATAAACAGTGACACTACTTTATCTTTATACATGCCACATATATATATATATACATGTACATGTACATATATATGTGTGTGCGTTTGTGTAAACACATATACAGACACACACACACACATATATACATATAGACGCATATATATATATATGGGAGAATTTACGAAAAAAACAACAGATGAAGACAGGTGGTGTAAACAACAAATGGATGTATTAGTTTAACGCTCGGGAATAGAGAAAGTCTTTGACGTTTCGAGCTACGCTTTTCAACTGAAAGGAACACTGAAAGAAATAAGGAGAGAAGCAAGGAGAAAAAAAATAGGGAGGAAAAAAAGGAGAAAAAAAGGAGAAAAAAAATAAGGAGAGAAGCAAGGAGAAAAAAAGTACATATACACACATGTATATGCATACGCATGCATACATACACTCTCAAACACATACATTATACATACATACATACATACATACATACATACATACATACATACATACATACATACATATATATAAATACATACATATATAAATATATATATACAAGACACATATACATATATATATAACTTTGCCAAACTGAGTAAAATATGCTTTGCTGGGAAGGTGCAGTAGGCCAGAATATGTTGATAGTTTTAAAGACAACCTTCACTCTCATCTGCATCATTGTTATTTTGGTAAAGTTTTGCTAGCGTGATCTTAGAGTTGTTTCATTTGCTTGTCTTTTGTTTTTGTTTTTTGTTTTTTTGCTGTTAGCTTTTTATAATTTTATAAACAATTCTAATAGGAAATTTTTATGTTCTAATTGCACAGATAATCTCAGTTAACTGAAATTTTTCCAACTCGTTGTATTACATTTTTGATACTCTACTATATCTGTATTTGGAGAATGATGTTTGCATTTTTCGACAATAATCAAATATGGTATTATACAGTGTTTCTATTTGCTATTAAGTTGGGTTATTTTATGTCTTTTTTTGCTTTTTGCAGAACAAACATTTTCTTTTAATAAAAATGAAAGTTATTCACAGCCTAGCTGTGCTGTGATGTTAGCTCTACGTGTTTCTATGACCAAAAAAATGAAAATAAAATTAGCAGTAGTTTTAAACTGATATTTTAGTAATCTCTTATGAAGTTTACAAGTATTTTACATCTCTTTACATAATCATTTTTTCTACACGGAAGATACAATTAATATGGCTGCTGAAGTATCGTTTCAAAACGACTCTAAAATGTTGTCAAAATAAAATATTCTGCTTTGATTTTTGTTTATTCATTATTTTTGTGAATTTTTTAAATTCAAAAGCCCATCTGGTTGTGATATGTGAAATAAAGCAATCAGTACGCAGGACATGAACATTTTTGACTTCCTAGCTTTCAAAAACAGAATTCCTTTCTTTACAGCGACGTGAGGTCTGTAATTTATAGAAGAAGAATTATGAAATCAGTATGATTATCACGACTCTCACAAAGGCATTAGTAATAATGTAGCTGTTGTTGTTGTGTAACCCTAAGTCGGATCTGATGGAAGAGACTTTAAAATCAAACGTTTTCCAGCCGTGACCATTCGATTTGTTCTAGTGAATCTAGAACTACATTATAAATACACCCTTTGATTTATTTTTTTAAGATATTAGGGAACAGTTTGAGGAAGACCTGACTGATGTTTCAAGCAAATTGAGCGACGACACAGAGGTTTCCTCATTGACATTATTAATGTTGTTAAAAAGGCGGCGAGCTGGCAGAATCGTTAGCAAGGCGGGCGAAATGCTTAGCGGTATTTCGTCTGTCTTTACGTTCTGAGTTCAAATTCCGCCGAGGTCGACTTTGCCTTTCATCATTTCGGGGTCGATAAATTAAGCACCAGTGAAACACTGGGGTCGATATAATCGACAAGTCCCCTCCCCAAAAATTTCAGGTTTTATGCCTATAGTAGAAAGGATTATTATTGCAGTTAAAAAAAATGACGGCGAAAATTTCAAGCCTTGTGCCTTGAGCAGAAAAAGTAGTTAAAAGAGCGGCGAGCTGACAGAATCATTTGTACACCGGACAAAATACTTAGGGGCATTTCTTCCGGTTTTATGTTCTGAGTTCAAATTCTACCGAGGTCGACTTTGCCTTTCATCCTTTTGGTGTCAATAAAATCTGTAACAGTTGAACATTAGGTTTAATGTAATCATCTAGCCCCCACCACCAGAAAAACATGGCTTCATGGTTAGATTATCCAGTACACGATCGTAAGGTTGTGAATTCGTTTCCTTGAGCAAAATACTTTATTTCACATTGCTCCAGTCTACTCAGCAGGCCAGAATGAATTGTACTTGTAATTCAAAGGGCCAACCATGTCATACTCTTTGTCGTGCCGAATCTCCCTAAGAATTACGTTAAGGATATGCGTGTCTGTGGGGTATTCAGTCCAACTGCGTGTTAATTTTACAAGCAGGTTTTTCTGTTGATCGTATCAACTTGAACACTCGTCGTAACCGACGGAAAATCAGAGCCAGAGTCATGCCTAATTTGCTTTAGCAGTGTAAATTAGGTGAATTAGTTGCAGCCGAGAATTGAAAGCATGCTACTAACTTTCAGTCGCCTTAGGTTAGCCTATCGTTACTTTTGCGTTAAACGCCTATATAACACAGTAATTACTTCCACTTCTGAAATAACAATACAATTGCTGTGATCAAAAGAAAAGTATTGAAGCCTTTGTTTGTTTTTTGTTTCTTTCTTTTAGTTTCTTTTTTCTTTCTTTCTTTGTTCCTTTCTTTTATGAATCACTTAAACTATTGTATTTCTTTTTGTCTATCTTTCAACACCAGGCATTGAAAATCCGTATAAGAGGTAAGTTCTTTAATCTTGATGAATCTTTTATGTCTTATGTAAAGACTAACTTAACGAACTTAGATAAAATTATGTTGATAGATGGTAAATTATTCTAATAAATGTCTCTCTATGTACTATAAAATCTCTTAAAACTGATGGTCAGCTGAGGATTTGTAAAAGTAAAACAAAAGAGAGATGCATCGTCAGTGGATAGATCAAACTTATATCTATTTCTCTCAATTATTTAAACAAAGATACAAGGAGGTAAGTACTGTGTATACAATCGGAACAAATATAAACTAATGATATATTATCTGACAGACTATGATATTTCCAAAGTGATTTCGCCTAGATTAACAAATTATCATCTGTGTATTTGACAAAAGTATATAAATTCTTTATAGTTGTTTCTTTTGATGATGATGCTATGTTGTTGCTTTAGTTGTGTATACCGAAATTTATACTGAATAAATTTTTATTAAACAAAACCAACTAAAAGCAAATAACTTGCTGAAATTTTGGCGTTGGCTACCAATAAAGGACATTTATGACCCTAAGAAAAGACCTGCGCTGAAGTCATGGAAGATTTGTGATAACAATGAGCAATCGCTGGGTGGCCGACTGGCATCTAATGGTAACCTTATTAACATAAGATCCGAAGGTTAGTTTGTTAGTTGTTTATTTTTATACATTTTTCAAGTTAAGTCCATGTAAATTGCGCATCAAAATGCAAGAATGTGAAGAAGAAATTATGTTTTCAGTTGTAGATTCTAGACTACCTATGAATATCTATGTCTAATTGCTTCGTTTATAATTTCTAATTTTCAAACTCACCTCTAACGCACTAGCAGATGCATTTTTTTTTTTTTTTTTTGGTAACTGCCCGTAAAAGATTTCTAACGAGTATCGTAAGCATTAAAAGTTGAAATAATTGAATAATAAAAGAAAAAAGGAGAGTAAATATTTGTAATAATAAAATTAGAACAAGTAAGTTGTTTCGTTTTGGGATTTGGTTTGCAAGATTCTTTATGTGAGTTCGTGTGTTGAAACATATTCTGTTGTGTTTGGGGAGAGTCATTCTCTTTTGGTGCCTTATAATTTAATACACACACCGGTAAAATTTCTACATTTCTTTTTTCAGTTTTCTAAGAATTTTCGTTGCGTCTTGCAACCTTTTCAAGTTTTGACTCTCAAAACTATTGAAAAGGTTGCAAGACGCAACGAAAATTTTAGAAAAATAAAGAAGGAAATGAGTGGGAATTTTACCGGTGAGTGTGTTAAATTATGAGACACCAAAAGAGAATGACTCTCCCCAAACACAACAAAGTAAGTTATTATTTTCTGTATGAACGACTCCATGTTATAGTTTATATTCAATTTTGCATTTCCTGTAATTAGATAACATGGTTTATGTAGTATGCATCAGAATATGGTAATACTGAGCAAAAATGTTCCTTGTGATTTCAGTTATAGAATGCGGCTTGTGTATGTGTGTATGCTTTATACGAGGGGTTGCTGAAAAGTTCCTGGCTTTTGGTAATATAAAATACAGGAGGATCAGTTAATAATGATTTTATTCAACATATTTCCCTTTCAGATTCACATACTTATCGCAGCGGTCCTACAATTTTTCTAAGCCCTGTAATATAACTCGTAAGTTTAGGCCTCCAACCTGGCCTTTCGTGACACCCTTAAAGCCTGGAATTTTTTAGCACCCCCTCGTATGTGCAAGAAAATCTCATTCTCTCTCTCACCTCTTTCTTTCCCACCTCTCTCTCACTTTCTCTCTCTCTCTCTCATATATATATATATATATATATATATATATGTATATTCATGTTATCCTTCGCTTTTTTTACTGTTTTTGTTGTGCTAGTATCATCAATAACAATGGATGGTTATCACCATAAAATGACACGTTCCTTGTGAATCGATACCTTTTTGCCGTTTTGATTTCAGTTTGCAACACCAGGTCCCTACATTTACGCCGTTAATAGCTTTGCTGAATTCATTTACATCACAATGACTCTTCTTTATTTTAAGATAGAAAGTAATATGCATCTTCAAAATAAATACACAGGCATTAGAAATACGGCTAGTTGAATTTACAGAATATCATACTTCAAACCAAAAGATCGACGATTTATGTTCTACTAACTGACCACGTGCTGTCAATAATGACGGTTAATTGTAGTATTTTATATATATAGATAAGGTACAAAATAAGGTGCATAATAATCACACATACAAACATTCACATAGTTCCTTTGTACATGCACACACATACATACATACACTCACACAGAGTTGAAACGCTGATTTTTTTCACTCTTTCTTTCCTTATTCATCTATCACCCCTTCCTTTCTCTCATTGCTATTACTTTCTCTCACTCCCTCTCAGTCTGGGCTATTATTCTCACTACTTCTCCTTCACTGAATTACTATTTTCTCTCCTCCTCCGCGTCCAGCGTGATTCTGGACATATATATATATATACATACATATATACAAATATATAAAAACGCTACGCTCATTATTATATCAGGAGATTGCTTTATAGTGTGCCTAGTTAAGAACATAACTTTTTATTCATCCACCGTCATTTGACGGCTGGTAGATACAGTTTACTTTTTAACAGAATATGGTGAAATCAACCAACGAGGAAGCGTCAATACGGTTGGTTGACTTGCTAGAAAAAATACCAGCCAGATCTTCCTCAAATTACATTCTACTATCATGTTATATTCTGGCAGTAATTGATTGGTGCTTTATTTTATCGATACTGAAAGGATAAGAAGTAAAACTGATCTCGGCGGGATTTGAGTTCAGAGTGTAAAGGAGCAGAGAATACGTTAGATAAATTAGTTCTAGATACACTGTGTAAGACACAGATGGGATGGTCATGTCTTGAACACCTTTATCTCCCTTCATAAAAAATGGTAAATTTTGTATTTTCGTTTTTTATTATTATTATTATTATTTTGTATTATGAATTCAGAATTGATTTCCCAATTAGATAATAAACTGTATTCCGATTAAAGAATAAATTGAATTTAGAATAACAAATTTCTATACAACATATTTTGCTTTTTTCTTCCAATATGTAAGGAGCAATTTCATTCTTGGGCAACGCCGGGTGCCTCTGCATATATATATATATATATATATATGTGTGTGTGTGTGTGTGTATCTATCTATTTATCTATGTATGGTTCATCAGGAACTTAATACCACTATACACCGGTTCACAAAAATTATTGGCTTCAGATTTGGGCACTAGGCCAGAAATTTCGGGGTAGGACATAAGTCGATTACATTGGCCCCAGTGCTCAACTGGTACTTAAATTATCAACCTCGCAGAACGCAAAGATGGATGAAGTGCTGCACTAAGCATTTTCCCCGGCGCGATAACGATTGTGTCAGATCGCTCGTCTTACTTTTTTTATTAAAAATATTGATTACTTTTTTAAGCGTGTCATTTCCTTTCCGTTTGTTTCAGAGCCACTCGGAATTAAAACAATGAAGCGAACAGGTCCATTCAGACAACAATCAACCGGCCCACCCACAGGCTGGTGGCTCTACGGTAAGTTTTTGTTTTTTTCTATTGCACCAATAGACATATCCCATATTACTCAATATAGTAATATAGGATATAGACATATCCTATATCACTCTATACCTTAACTGTTTCACAGCACGTCCATCTATTGTACAGTGAGATATATTCTACATTACTCTATATCTTCTGTTGCGTAATAGACATATTTAAATTACACTGTACCCCATTTTAACTCAGTGGCTCTACGATAAGTCTATTCATTGTACCAACAGACATAACTTGTATTACTCCGTACATTATATTACCTTGTCGCAAGATCGTAAAAATGTATATAGTTTTGACATAATTGAATAAACCCCAACAGACACCAGGTACTTATTTTATCATACTAGAGTGAAAGAATAGGGACACGCTCAATCTCAGCCGGTATTCGTGCTAAAATATAAAGGCAACTCAGCCTTATACTTTTCGTATTTGCAGTTTTGTATCTGTATACTATAAGTAATGCTTCATTTCATGCACGTAATTTATAACATTAGAGGAAATACAAATACAACATAATCTCTGCTGCCTCAATAAACTTTTTCTTTAACCTGGTACTTATTCTATCAGTTTCTGGACATAAACAAACACCGGATTTCTTTTCGTTTTCGTCTACCCAATCCACTCACAAGGCTTTGGACGGACCGAAACTGTAAAAGAAGACACTTGCCCAAGGTGCCACGCAGTGAGACTGAACCCAAGACTTCATGATTGAGAAGCTTGCTTGTTTTCCAACTACATACCCACTCCTGCCTTGTTGATTCTTTAAATCACTAATCCGTTGCTGAATCCTGAATGAGAGGTTAATATTCTTCACGTTCTACGAGACAAGACGATAACCTATTGCTTCCTGTTCACATTCAACGTTACAATCTATCAACCAGGCGTTCAAATCATTATCCACTCAACCATTTCATTTCAAAAGTACTTAGTTTAAAAATCAGTAACTTTCACTAAAGATTTCTTTAAATTAACATTAATGCGGTGTATTTTAAGGACATTAAGCATTTATGATTCTTTTAAGAGAATAAGCATTGAAATGAAGTGAAATGGCTCAGGTTGGAATTGAAACCAGGTTGCGGATTCTACTCGCTGAGAGATGGACTGTGGAGATCTTGCTAAAAATTGAGAAAATTGGTTGGCCTGGAATTGAAACGGGATAGTGGATTCGACTCGCTGAAAGTTGACCTCAAGAGTATTTGCAAAAATTGTGTTGTAACTATACTATTCTTCAATGACCTTATATTTTGTTCATTCGAGATGATTCTAGTATTGCACGTGACATCTTTCTTAGGAAAAAAGAACAAGGGTACGCAACTGTACAATGTATAACTATTTGTATTTACTAACTGAATCTCATATGTTATGTAGTATTAGAGTTCAAACATTCAACTAAAACATAGTTCTCCCTTGGCACTAAATCCTTCTGGAAATGTCATTGGATCTAAATAATGGTTTCTAATTTAAGTACAATGCCAGCAATTTTGAGGGCTGTCGTTAAGTTGACACGGATCTTTTCCTTTTGGCCGGCACATAGAAAAAATATTTTTTTATAACTAAACACTTTCAAATTTCGTATACTGGTAGAATGTGTCATTTAAAACATCATTTACTCTTGGCGTTTTTCAGAAAATTCTTTATTTTCGAAGTTATTTCGTGTTAAAGTTGTCGTATTTCGGTAATTTCAACCAATCAATGACGTCTATTGAGGTGAAAACAATTACTGCTGTGGTAAAAATTGAGAAATGCCAAGAGTAAAAGATGTTTTAAATGACACATTCTACCAGTATACGAAATTTGAAAGTGTTTAGTTACAAAAAATTATTTTTTCTATGTGCCGGCCAAAAGGAAAAGATCCGTCGACACATTTACTCCAGCACTTCACTGATACTTTATTTTATCGATCCTCAGAAGGACGAAAGAAGAAAGCTGGCCTCAGCGGGATTTGAAATCAGAATGTAAAGAGCCGGGATAAATGTCACAAAGAATTTTTTCGGATGTTTTAACGGTTCAACTAGCTCGCCGCTTTTGAAGATTTAAATAAGCTTAGAACATTAGAAAACTTAATCTCCCTTCCTCTCTCTCTCTCTCTCTCTCTCTCTCTCTCTCTCTCTCTCTCTCTCTCTCTCTTTCTAACGAATTTATAAAAATATTTAAAAACTTGCTGATGTGATGATATACTGGTGAAACAAATAGCGTGTACATCAAAACACAGTTATTGATCTACAATGTCTTTTGTTTTCAGGAATCTTGCAACACAAATTGATACATGTCTTTTGTTTTATTTTCTATTAAAAGCTAACGGATTTGATAACCGTGGTAAGAAATTGGAGAAAAAGTTCTTGGGTCGAAATGAAAGTGCTTTTTCAAGTGGGACAGTTGCTGCGCGGACCCTTCTAGAAGATTTTAATGAGAATCTCAAGTTAAAAAGTAAGTAAGGCGAAAGTAAAGAATACGTATACCCGGTGTTTAGGGTTAGGGTTAGAGTTTAGGGTTAGGGTTAGGTTTTAGGGTTAGGATTAGGGTTAGGGTTTCTGTTACGCCGAAAACGGGTGGTGTATTTATTCTTTACCTCCGCCAGTAAGTAATACATGTGTAATATTTTTTATGATGTAGATGCGACTTTGTTTTCATGTGTAAGATGTAGAGCGTTGTAAATTGTAAAGTATAAACGTTGTTGCTGTGTGATTATACAGAAGCAGCTTATTTGTTCGGCAATTACAAATCATTGCAATGCCTGCAGCGAAGAATTGCATTCCCAAGAATAAATATCCTCTTATCACGATTTTTAAGCGTCATTAATTCCAATACTTCATTCCCTTTTCTGTTATTGCTAAACGAACAAAAGATAGAATTTCTCCAGGAAAAGATACCTACTTATCGCAAGCAATTTTATTGCAATATCTAATAACCAACCAGTAGGTGAACTTTAACAGTATAAAATTATTCTTTTTTTGGAATGGTGAAACTCGAGGCAGATAAATCTTCAAATATTCCATGGGAAAATAATGTTCTAAAAAAAATCCTTTGGATCAAAACAATGTTTAACCCAATATTTATACGCTATTATTTATAGCTTTATCTGCTTCGAGTTTCACTGTTCCAAAAACTAATTATATCACCTTCTTTTGAAGTTTTAAATTTGTACGAATTTAACAATATGAAATGAAATATTTTAACGTAAGGCAGACACAGATCCAGCTGATGCGAACTCGTGGCTCGTGATTTAGTAGTAATATCTTATTCATTCGGTTATTTCATTTCTGCCAGGAAATTAGTGAAACGATATACTTAAAAACCTGCCTCATGAGTTGGTACGTGGCTGCATTATTATACAAACACACTATTTTTATTATATTTATTTATCAATTCATTATGCCAGTGTCACATCCTATTGGAAAAGCTATCATTAACTGCTATCAATTTATTCAAACTAACAGCAGTTGCACTAAATTTTGCAAAGTGTGAGATTGGAAAACATTAGGGTATATGTCCAAATAACACTTCATTGCCTTTCCTCTTTTTCGCTTCTTATAAAGCACGATCGAATTTTGTGTGTGGGCGAATCGAGGTGTATAGTGAAGCGGTTTATCCTTAAACTAACCATAAATCTTGTGAGGATGTGATGTCAAAGTTGATTCTTGTAAATTTGAATTCACCTCGTTGAAACAATAAAACTAAATAGTGTTGAACATGTTTACAGAAGCCTTACTGAAATATTTATGAATACAGAAACAATCAGCATCATACAGAGGTGTGTCAAAACATGGAGACTCTTTTGGATTTAACAACAGTCATCGAAGTAATAAATGTTTGTAGCTTGACCTGAAAATGGAGGAAGAGAATAGTCGACACCATCGATCTCAGTATGACATTGACAATCAACTGTACTCTATTTTATCCATGGTGTCGATTATCGATGACATTGGTACTTTATTTTATAGATGGTATTTACAAGCGATGGTATTTTTCTCCAACGTTAAGAAACTTAATTTTATCGACTTCGAAAGGATGAAAAGCAAAGTTGATCTCATCAGGATGTGAACTCAGAACCTAAAGACTCTGAACAAATGCTACAAATCATCTATTTCTCCGACATTCTAACGATTCTATCCGTCTACTGCCATTTGTCACGTTCCTAAAATAATTGTTTCTAGCATAGGTTCGAGGCCCAAAATTTGGTGAGTTGAGGTCAGTTGATGCCACTGAGATCAGAATTTCACTTGTGATTTATTTTATCGACCGCAAAATGATGAAGGGCAAAGTTGACCCCGGTAGGTTTTGAAATAAAACATTAAAAAGCCGAAACAAATGCTACAATCATTTTGTCCGATGCTTTACTGGCTCTTCCAGTTCATTACCTTTGTATTCGTAGTAATAATTTCTGATTTAGATACAGGATTATCGATTTGAGGAAACGGGATTAGTCGTTACATAATATTTGCGTGTGTGTGTGTATAATCACAATTGTCTGATGAACGATTACGTGAAACTTTGTGTAACAGTTTGTGACGTTTTTTCGGCTTTTAGTATTTTACTCTATCTTTTATATTCGAGTGCTATCACTCGAATAGTACTCAAGTAATGATACTATTATTATTACTTGAATGTATCCATGCAAGAGATCAGTAATTTATGATAAATTTATGCTAACTCACAGTGAACCTGGCAGTAATTAATGAAATAAATAAAAGAAATTATCAAAAAAGTTTCAAGGCTCATGTCAAACATCAGATGCAAAGACAAGCGTTGGCATTAACTAATAGCTATATCAGCTTTCTATTTGTTACATTTTTTTACAGATCACGAAAGGATGAAATGCAAAGTCGACCTTGGCGAGGTTTTGAACTAAAAACGTAAAGGTTGGTAACTGAATACCACAAGGCATTTTTTCCTAAGTTATATTATTTCTGCCAACTACCTTAATGTTGATAATAGTGACTATGATGATTTTGACGACGAATTGGTCGAGTTGTTTAGAGTGTTAGATATGATGCCTGATATTTAACTCTCTGCGCACTCAGTTCAAATTCCGCCGATGTCAGCTTTGCTGGTCATCTTTTTAGGATTCGATACATAAGGTCTAGTGTGGTGGATTCATTGAATTATTAGAGAGTCGGATAAGTTACATTTGATCTGGCTCTTTGCATTTTGATGGCGATGCTTGCTACGACTCTGGTATCAAGCTGTAATGGCTTTTGTTTTTACTTTGGACTACAACGGTGACGTAGAGAGAGGGGACTTGCATACATGGGCAGTTATTGCTTAGGTCTGCGTGTTTGGAGAGGAACTTTCCAGCTACTGATACATGGTTTCACAGAAGGTATGGAAATAGCGGTTTCGAATTTAGACACAAAGCTAACTTGAGGTAAAGGAATAAGTCGATACTACGGACCAAATCAGGTGACAAGTATATCATTTTATCGAAGCCGAAGGGATGAAATCAAAGTTAACTTAAGCAGAATTTGAACCTAGGATGTAAAGAGCCGGGTCAAATGCCTCAAAGCATGATTCTTCCAACTCTCGGGTTAATAATCTCTTACACTCAATGCTACAGATTTGGAGGTGATGGTGCTGTGAAAGATTACAAATTAGGGGTAACGGTGTTGGTTGAGTAAAGTTACAAATTCTGGGGTATGGTTCGTTAATTGTTACTTATTTTAAAGTACATTCAAAAAGAAAAAAGGTAAATGAGACTTTAGCAAGATTTAGATTGAGAGCGTAAAGGGAAATACCTAAATACTTAAAGTCGTTGAGTTATATATTCAAGCATTTCTATAACTCTAGCATCCTATTTACTGTTTCTAACATAGGCACAAAGCCGGACATTTTTGTATGAGGTGTAAGTCTTAGCTAGTATTTTATATTTTTTAGACCCAGAAAGGTGAATGTAAAAGTTCACTTTGGTGGTATTTGAACTCAGAACGTTAAACATTTAAAGACATTGTGTATGGTATTTTAACGACGATTTTGCCTTTCTACCATCATCCTGGTGATATTTTTTTAACTGAGGTCCAAAGCTAGCGGTTTAGATGTGGGATAGTAGTTGGTCGATACCATCGACCCCAATACTTTACTCGTACTATAATTTGTTGACCCCCAAAAAATGAAAGGCAAAATTGGATTTGAACTCAGAACGTAAAGAGCCGAAAGAACTGCAATACAGTAAAGCAATTTTCCGACACTCTAACGATTCTGGTAATCTAGGCACAAGGTCAGTAGTTTGCCTGGTACTTTATTTCGTCGACGCCTAAGACGTGTAAAGCACAGTTGACCTCTCAAGACTTGAATTCAGAATATAAAGACTCGGAACAAATACCATGATGTATTTTTCCCAATACTTTAAAAATTCTGCCTGGTTCCGGAGCCGTCTTGAGGTTGTGATGGAAGCCAAGAGCGGCTACCTTGAGTAAACGCTTACCTACCAATCATCATCTACTTTTCCATTTGTGCAAACTGTCAGATTTAACCTTACAAATATATATATTGGTGGGGATGCAGTTGCATAAACTAATTCCAATATTTAACTGATTTTAATCGATATCGGAGAGGTGAAAAGAAAACTTGGCACCGGTAAGATTCGAACTCAGAACAGAAATGGACCTAACAAAATACGGCAAGATATTTTTATGATGGCTTCCTTTCAGTACATATGGATATAAAATTGTAGAATAGTCTGAGAAAGATGGTTGAGCAACTTCTTGCTGAACAACCTGCACTAATAAATTTGTTTATAGTGATCAAATGTATGTACTGTACATTAACTCACTCCCTCCATCAAATTGATGTTGTCTGAACAGTTGCACTGTGTACCACATGTCAGGTACTGAAGGGATCGCAGAACAACGTGAGATCAATTGAAACCACTATCTCACAATAATCGTGAGCACAACACCCTAACCACAAGACCATGTCCACTCACATAGCTAATGAATATATTGTGGTCAATTAACAAACCAACAAGAATTTCTTAACGTGATCGCACGACCCGTTAGAAATAATGGCCAAATATCCCTCAGATCACAACCGACTGTATTAGAAGAAAAGAATATGTTGAATAATATGACCCCGTGTTTCTTGTAAATAATGAAAGGACTGGGTTATTGTTCAACTCCAGGTAGGGTCTTAGAAAGCAAACTTTTGGTCAAAATCATTCCAATCATGACCATCTCGATTTTTAGAAGTACCTAAATCTATATTACCTAATGTGTCCATTTTTTTAACAATTTTTCAAAACATCGTAGGACGTAATTCGAGGGAGATTTAACTGCCGTTTCTATCTTGTAAGTTGACCGCGTAGAAGCCTGTTCATTTGAGTAACATTATAAAAACTGTTATTCATTTATTCATTTTCAGGGTGTTGATAAATTATCTTTACAACTTCCACAATTGCTTGCACTATATCACCTAGATGTGTTGCGTGCAACCACTGGAGCCTATGTACAAACGTTTTGTTATTTCTAATAAAACTACTTGTTTGCCAATAAACTCAGCTGAGTTATCCCTATTTTTCATCCTTCTTTTCTAAATTTTTCAATTATTAAGGTAAACTATGGACACCCTCTATTGTTAGAGAACGTGAAAGCAACTTGAAGGCAACGTGAAAGCAATTTGAAGGCGACGTGTTGGCAAAATCGTTATAGCGCCAGGGAAAATGCTTTGCAGTATTTCTTCCACTTTTTTACGTACTGATTTCAAATCCATCCAAGGTTAACTTTGTCTGTCATCCTTTCCGAGATCGTTAAAATAGAGTAGCAATCAAAAAGTGGACTCGATGGAGCCGACTTAATCCTACCCCACCACAAATTTACTGGCCGTGTACCTAAATCAGAAACCATTATTAGAGAATGAGTAAACAGTTAATAAGAGGGAATGAGGATGAAGCTGATCCTAACTTGAACACGACTTTACACATTTCTGTGTGCTGCGCAATGTAAGTATAGTTATTCTGGTAAAATGCATTTTCTGTCAACCTTACTAATAAGAGTATTTTAAGCTCAGCATTGTAAGCAAGCAAATCACTTGTGAATTATACAGTGCTCCCGCAATAACTTTCAATAGTTAAACGTACTTGTCACCTGGTAGTTATTTACTTATAGGCTTGTTTTCAACATTGTGGTCGGAGTCATCGAGAATCAAATATACGGAATAAGGACACAGCACAATACCAGCAATTAAAACCGTAACAATAATTATTCGACCAATTCACCATTAGTCTGTGTATTGAAACTGCTGAGACTCTCAAAATAGCTATGGTTTCTTTTTAATAACCATTCTATCGATATAAAGCAATGTGAAATATTGCGGAGACTGTCTGGTTGCAACAGACTGTTTTTAATTCAATCGTATGCTTATCTCGAAGGTAACGGAAATCTTTTAACAATAGATTAATTTTTAATAGAACAAGCGGTTTTCCAAGTTAAATAACATTTAATAGACTGGCAGTGTCTGTTAAGTAACGGTTGGTCTCGAACAAACACACGCACACAAATAATAAAAATATAAATACATAAACAAACAAAACCTAGGAAGGAAACAAAATTGCAAAGTTATATCTCTTAGTTTCGTACAATTCTCTAATGAGATTGGATCTCATTGTAATTCATTGAAGTAGACATGCGCTTCTGTGGCGCCCTGAGCTACATAGATATGAATAATGGATTTTACCCATTTTAGAAGTATTTGCTACAGCATTTCTCTGTTTGACTTCGAAGATACATTTATTAGTTCACTGAACGGCCACTTCAGGAAGTAAGTACTTTATTCTGAAGCCTATAGAAAATTGTATAGCCTTCAATTTTCCTACTGTTTATTCTGAAATATCTGTCGGATTAGTTTCCATGGCTCCATTTGCTTCAGCATAGTCACGTTGTATATCGATGTTAAACCTACCGCCATGCATATAAATGCGTTGAGCATACACGGCCATAGCTATATAGCTACTACAAATACCGTTATAATGCATATCACTATGACTGTACAGATACTAAACTTAACGACGTTTAT
>NC_142934.1:56516979-56519479 GCF_046866305.1 Octopus bimaculoides | reverse complement strand
AAAAGGAATTACTTACATAGAATGATAGAAATATCCGTAATACTAAGCTCCCTACGTTTTATTTTCTCCTTTTGTCCTCCTACAATTTCTTTAATCAGGTGCTTACAAGAAATTATCGGCACTGCTAATGTGATCCAATTTAAATAAACTCCAGCATATCTCATATATGCATGCATTCAGAAATTTTGCTTCAGAATTTTAAGTGTATTTTCCACGTAATCAGCCACAATATATGCTTACGAAAAGCTTCTTTTTATAAATTAGTTTCATTAAGTTCCGCAATCTAAGTTGGTTGCGGTGAATATTTTTGCTGTTGCTCTTTTTACTGTCGATAAGTTTTTAGATAAATTCCTGCTTTCTGACTTGAAATGTTCTCTTGTTTTTCCCTCTTCTGAGTCTATTTCCATTTCATATAAAATTGAAGTTTGTGTACCCATCATAGTTATAAAGCCTTGCTAACTTTTCTATTATTTACCATAGAATTCTTTTCGATTCTGTTGATTCAGTTGGTTGTTTTCTAGATGTTTAGCTTTTATACAATAAAAAATATATAATTCACAGTTTGTAAAAATTGTGCACAGAAAATAATCTAATTTTATAAAATTTCAACAGTGCCAGATTCTTACGTTCTGTATTCTATTTTTGTATTTATGCAAGTACTTTCATGCTCTACAACAATGTTCAGGTAAATTTAAATTCAAATTAATATTGTTGTCCAGAACTTTTAGCATTATTTGAGTCAAAAAGCCATAAAAATGGCAATATTGAAAAATATTTAATGCAGCATGTTTCAAAATACTACATTAAGGCATACGTCTAATATGAGTGTCCTTAATTTGCTGCCGGCGTACTCACATATACTCTACTAATTAATTTCCAGCCTGATCAATATATTTTTACATTTAGAGTATTTGATAAAGTAAATCAGATTTCTGATTTTATACTTCATATTTTTATTTGTATTTGTTAATATTTTTCTTTCTGTCTTTGTGTTATATCATAACCCGCATGTATAAATTGACATATACCACAACGACTGTCATCATATTTAGTTCCTGTGAAGCTTTTGTCGTTGTTGTTTAGATCAAACTTTGCCCTTGTCAACAATCGTTTCAAGATTTTTGATTATCGTCTACTTTAAACAAACATTCTATCGGTGATTAATTTTTTAACTAATTATTTTGTTTGCTAATCGGGAAATGCGATTTGGCGGCGTTGAAAACATTCTGATTGCATGGATTATATGTCACAACAAATTATAGTGCATCCCGGTCTAGCGCTCCTCTTTCTTGAAGTACTTCTATATAAGTATTCATATAGCACGTTCTGTACCATTTTATATAAATGGGGGAGGGTATTTTTTTATAAATAGAAATCATTGAAACTCTGTCATTAGTTCTTATCTGGTATTTGCACCATCAATAACGGTGTAACAAGAGGTAAATTAAGAGTAGGGCTTTGCCAGTTTAGGAAGTATATTTAGATGTGTAGACGTAAGAAGGTTTGAAACGTATAAATGCATGTTTTACATAAAGGTAACGATAAAAATCAGAAGGTAATGCTTTTGGTTAACAAACATAATTTATTCCTTGCTCACACATGAAGTAGCTGTCACAACAGAGATAAGCGTACAAAGCAATAGGGTGTAGAGGGCATGAGTTAATTCCCTAATGAACATCAAGGTAGTAAGCTCCGGTACTTGGCTGCAAATCTAAAATAAAGAATTTTGAAGTGGTAGTGAGGCGAGGTAGAAATCCCATAGCGTGTCGAGCTAGACGAGCCACAAGCTCGTCGATGGATTAGTGTCTACATCTGAATGGGATAAAGCAAAGCAGCTACGAAAGGGGACCAGATGTTAACGTTCCGACATTTAGACAGCGACTGGATAAAACGCCTTTGAAAAGCGCGGGCTATTACTCTGGACGGAAGTCGTTATGTGTATTCCTCTGGCGTTAGCTTTTAAAGTTCGGAGGAACGCAGCACCAATGTGTTGCTACGCTGGGGCGAAGTAATTCGAATGCCCTGCTAATGCTACAACGGTATAAGTTTGCTTGACTATACATTGTTGAATCTTATTCTTTTATATATATAAGTAGCTGACCCTATGTCATAAAAAATGACGACTAATTGTAGTATTTTATATATAAATAAGGTATAAAATAAGGTACATAATAATCATAGATACAAACATTCACATACTTCCCCTTGTACATGCACACACATACACACATATACTCAAACAGAGTTGAAATGCTGTTAGATTTTTCTTTTCAGCGTTGAACGTTCACCATCTCATTTCCATTATACACACACACACACACACACACACACACACACACACACACACACACACACACACACACACACACACTCACACACACACACACACATATAAACATTCACATACCTCCCTTTGACATACACACACACATGTACTTACACAAAGTTGAAACGCTGATTTGTTTTCACCCTTTCCTTCGATATTCATCTATCACCCCTT
>NC_142934.1:56501979-56511979 GCF_046866305.1 Octopus bimaculoides | reverse complement strand
AATCTAGACGTATGAGTGTTTAATTACAATCTAGACGTATGGGTGTTTAATTACTGGAGTGAATAATGTTCTGTATAGTGGCTAAAACGTTAAGATGAATTATGCGTGTAACTTAGATATTTTCAATTATCTAAATCTATTATATAACAGCACAAAACAAATTCTGTGATTCACTGACTCACTTCAAACATTATAAACATAATGAAAACAAATATATACTTTGCATAATTAAAGCAAATAAATTTATATTGACAAGCTGATGATAAATGTTGTTTTTCAGTCGAGGAAATTAATTTTTACAAAAATAAATGGAGACAAGCCAAGCACAAAATTAAGTATTATCATAATTTTTTTTAAAAAGTTAGAACTTTAGTATGAAATATTGGTTTCTAATTTTGACACTAGACCAGTAGTTTCAGGGGAGGGGATAAGTCAATTATATCTACCCTAGTACTCAACTGGTACTTATTTTATCGACTCCGAAAGGATGAAAGGCAAAGCCGACGTCGGAAGAATTTGAAAAGTCAAAATGTAAAGACGAACAAAATGCTGCTAAGCATTTTTCCCGGCGTGATAACGATTCTGCCAGCTCATCATCTTATTTTAGTGTGAAATATTGATAGCAATAATATCATATATAACCAGAAAACAAGGGCATTATTTGTAAAAGGAAACTCGATCGAGGACTTAAATGTAATTCTGCAGAACTCACTATTATACAAGGATATAAGTTGACTCCCATAACCAATTGAATTGATGAAACACTAGATGAAACCCCATTTTCATTTAGTGCATCGTAGTGCAACTGGACGTCTCTGATAAATTCTGTTCGTCTTCAAGTGATAGACAGTAGGAAATGTTGAAATCAATATTTCAAGTTAACGAAATGCCTATCATATTTATAATGCTCTTAATGAACAAAGCAGAGAACTGTAGCGATCATAATCTCCGTTTCTAGTTAAGTGTACTGAATTATTTCAGAGTTTAGAATCTTGATCATGAACACAATGTAACAGTGGTAATACATAATGTAGGCTTACAGAAACCTTATGAGCTGGACAATAATCTATCGATTTACTTCCCTGCAACTCAAGAATACAGCTGAATAAATTTGGTAAAATGTTTAATTGGTCAACAGAATTAGGTTTCCTTTTAATATATCTCGTGGTGAAGAATTTCTTTTCGTAACCTCATAGCTTTTGATTCGATCCTACTATGCAGCTGTTCGGCAAGTCTTCCCAAATAGCATCGGGTTGACCAGTACCTTGAGAATAGAATTTTTTTGACGGAAATTATGTGGAATCCCGTCGCGTGTATTTATGTGTGTGTGTGTGTGTGTGTGTGTGTGTGTGTGTGTGTGTGTGTGTGTGTGTGTGTGTGTGTGTGTGTGTGTGTGTGTGTGTGTGTGTTAACGTTTATATTTTCTGGTGTACTGAACTGCGACACTTTATGTAAAAGAAATCAACGCCAACTCAAAATCGATAAAATAAGCACAAACTATAACAAGCTTTACGATCAATATGATGGACAAAGATACTTGAAGGCAGGGTCCCAGCATGGCCACTATCGAATGACAGATCACAAATAAAAGAGGTATTCTGTTGGTCAACTACATTAAAATCTCTGTGTGCGTGTGTGCGTGCGTGAGTGCGTGTGTGTGTGTGTGTGTGTGTCTTCATTACATTGCATTGAAGTTAGCCCAGTTATTTGGTTGTGAGATGGCATTGAAATAGTGATGCTCGGGCTTCTCTTCGCAGTTAACCACCTTTATCATTATTATTCTGTAGTGTTGTGTTTTAACTGCTATTCTATCCTTTTAATTCAGACAATGGAAAGCTAGAAGTTTGTCTGAATCGATAAGATATCCCTTCGCTTCAGCAATGGCAAGACACTCATCATCAATCTCGTGAAACCACTTGCTAGCGCAGATAAACACGATAAAATGACCAACCATCTTCACCAAGTTGCAACAGAAGCAAAAGCAGCGGCAGCAGCAATAACTACGAAGTAAACCGTTTCCCAGCCTGTTTTTTTGTTGTTTTTTTCTTTTTCTATTTTTCTTCTTCTTCTTCTTCATCTTGGGCTACAACACCTACAACAACAAAAACAGCTCAACTAAAGAGATTGACTGGAAATAATATCAGAACTCAATAAACTATTCTTAAATTGATATTGTCTGGAGATCTCTTGCCTTTTCGTTTGTTTGTTTTTTATTGTTTTTTCGTTTATTTATTTAGTTGTTTAGTTGCTTGGTTTATTTCTTTAATCATGTTCGATAAATATAGTTACTTTCTGTTTTTTAGGCAAAAAAAAAAGAATTTCATCTAGCAGCATCCTTATCAATAATAATCTTCGACAAAGTAGCTCTTAGTGAAGAAAGTACAATTCAATAGAGGAATTGATCAATTAGAAGATTTCAGAAGAAAAATATATAAAGTAGCCCTACATTGAAGAGTCGCAGCTGAAATGTAATGATAGGGAGCCAGATTAAAGATCTTTAGTTCGTTTCTTAAACCCGGCGCAATGCAGTGTCCGTACCAATAACACTGTCAGACTTTCCATTTTGGTAGTTGTTTAGCTCCAGGCCATTCTTTATCTCACAGACCTATTTACGGAATGCAAGATATAACTGAAGGTATATTTGGTAATAAAACAACAGTAATCTAGCAAAAATCTAAGTGTATTTTATTAAATATTTGTGCACATATTCTCGCTTAGTATTGTCATAAGATTAATAAATGAATCCGCCTTCAGCTTCGATGACTACATCAATGCGGGACTGGAATCGTTGACATGCCTGCTTTAAACAATTCGTTATTCGTTTCGGACATCATCCAAAACAGTGGTGGCCTTCAGTGAAGCTATGATACAGTGAGAATGTCGATTAGTCTCCCTTTCAACGACGCTCTAAACGTAACCATGTGATTTCAGTCTGTTGAGTTTCTAGAGGTTATGAATTTAGTTTTACAGGATATTCAATTTTGTTTAATATCAATTCTTGAATAACATGGACTTTATGAGAATATTTAGAATCTTGTTGAAACACTTAGGACCTTGCACTGCATATTCATCTATCCAGGGCTTAACAAATGACTCCAGCATCTCAATGTATTCTAAGATCCTGTTGAAATATGTGAGCTGTCATAACATAACCTTCATTACTCACCGCTTCTAAAATCACCACAGTTATTGGAAACTTAGTGAGCATCACTCTGAGAACATCAGAATGGTCTTCGCGTCACAGTCTGTCATCTGTCATCTGTCATTTCTCTTGGACAGTTGATTTTGATCGGAAAACCGAAGCATTCCATGTTAGGTAACCACTTGCAGACATGAATTAGTCTCTTTTTAGTACGTATGACTAGCACCGAATGTCCTATGTATCACAATTCTGATAGCCCACTCCGACATCTGAAGTTCTTGGCAATGAACCGCATTGATTTCCGGGATCATCATCGATGCTTTAAACCTGTTGGATTGAGGTGTCCTGTAACAGTAGTGTTCGAACATTTAGAACGTATTTTTTTCTCTTTGATACAGTTGAAACATTCTTGCCAGAGGCTTCCAATTCCAGTTGAACTTTGTGTACATTTAGAAAGTTGGTAACTCCTACATCACTGTGTTCCGCACATATAGCAACAATGATTACATGTCTTTTCAATTTTTGTGTTAGCATTTTATCTGTTATAAGTGATTCTGAAAGAAATAGATGATTTTTGATAAGTTGAAAAGAGTAATATACTGATACTCAAGTATCCTTAAATACCCCTCGCGGCCAATATAAAAACTGTTACAACTGTGACCATCTCACCTTTTTTTATATCAAGGACTATATAGTCTCGTGTGAGTTTCGATTTTAAGGCGACAAAATGTAATTCAAAAGAAGGTTGGCTTCTATTTCTAACAGATTTAGCAACTACGCAAAGGCTCCTTTATTGACTCATAATACTTCGTGTAAATGGCGGGGATAAAAAAGAAAACCAAAACAATACCCCGTTTCAATTTTAAGATCGTTAGGATCATTTCGTTAAAATGTATCATTTAGTAGCAGCTGAGTGTTTAATTCTTTTACTTCAACAATATGGCGACGCTGAGTCCTCTTTTCATGTTAAAATTTATAAAATGAAATTCAAACTAAGAAATGCAAGCCGTAAATATCTCTGGATAATAACATATTCATTACATGTAACATGAAATTTGTCAAAAATAGGTAAATGGGTTTATTTATGATCGACTTTGCCATTTATCTCTCTGAGTCGAGTAGGTCGAGCCACTAATAAATCAAACTAAATGTTTCAATGGCTGATTATTCAAATCATGCCGCCAGCGTTGGTATATGTTTAAATCAGATATATAACTCATTCTGGTTCAGTTCATACAGCTATTAATAATTCACATCTGTAAATAGTAGATATATAATTAACGAGTATTTTAATAGATATTAGATTAAAACGTTGATATTTGAAGTCGCAACGAGGAACCATTCCACAATATCACCCTAAAAAGTGGTAGTATAGATCTAGAGGATGTATGGTTCTGTCAGGCATTTGTTACTGATGTTTGGATTATTACTTGTAACTAAGGCGGCGAGCTGATTGAATTGCGAGTACACCGGAAAAACCGCTTAGTGACATTTCTTCCTGCTCTTTACGTCCTGAATTCAAATTCTACCGAGGGCGACTTTGCATTTCATCGTTTAATCGGTAAAATAAGTTCCAGTTGAACACTGAAGGTCGAGTAATTGATTAAATTCCTCTTCTAAAATTTGTTGGCCTTGTGCCAAAATTTGAAGTCATTATTGCTTCCAGCTGTGTTCCTCTCATAGATCCAAGTACTCTGCAGATTTGTAACCAACTTAATGAACATACATACAGAAGGTTCTTTCTTCTTCTAAGAAGCAGCTGCTCTACAGAAAAACTGAAGGCCTTGTTTCCTAGCTTGAAGGATATAATATTCTGTAAACCTAAAAGCTCTTGGACAAGTTGAGGCTAAATTTAAGCATAAAAAGTTATGAAACACAGTAATATTGTATAATGTTTAAAAACCCCTCGGTCTTCTCCACTTTTATCTTGATATTACAATAGCCAGTTCGTCAAATGTTTCAGTAATCTAATGTCCATCCCTAAAACTATAAAGGATCTATTTGAGGTGGATGCCAGGTGTTCAGATTACCCTTGGACAATCTGTATAAGATCTGAGTTCAAGCTTTACGCAACAGGAGATGCAGCTTTAGGTAACGTCAGCAAACTCACTCAACAAATACGAAACACAAGGAAACAATATTGCGGCATTGACAGTGGTGGCCCATCTTAGTCACAGCCTAGTAGCTGGAATCAATAAAAAGAGGTGAATGAATAACTCGTAGCATGGACAAGTAACACTTGTAATTTTAGGATTCATACAAATAATCACAACTCAACCTATTGGAACTTATCTGTCTTAAAGCCTTTCAGTATGACCGATCTTGATAGATACAAAGATTGTAATTTGTGGAAAGGAGAAATAGGGAAGATCGGTGAAATAAGAAAGATCGATGTAGCTGAAACAAAGAGATTACAATTGGATATCAAAAACCTCTGACTTGTTGGGAGCTTACCTCTAACTATTACGCTTATAAATCTTTACTTCACTGATCGATTCTCTGAAAATAGCTATCAATTCTCATTCCCATTCTAACAACTTAAAAAACGAAGGTCACCTAAAACAATATCGCCCTAGATAAAGTAACCTGAGAAAATATCGTGCAATTGCTGGTCATAGTTTTAGACATTTGATCTTTTCTACTATAGGCACAAGGCCTGAAATTTGGGGGGAAGAGGCAAGTCGATTATATCGACACTAGTACTCAACTGGTACTTAATTTATCGACCCCGAAAGGATGAAAGGTAAAGTCGACTTCGACGGAATTTGAACTCAAAACGTAGCGACGGGCGAAATACCGCTAAGCTTTTCGTCCGGCACGCTAACGATTCTGCCAGCTCACCATCTTTTTTAGACATTTGATCACAGGTCCATCTAATCCGGGCTAATCTAAAGCTTACCAACAACAATTCAACAACAACAACAACAGCAGCAGCAGCAGCAGGACAGTGATAGCAGGCATCAATCTTTAGTCAAGAAAAGTTATAGTGAAGAACGAAGCTCTGCCTATAAGTGAAATAAGAATTGGCGTCAGAACGGTCATCCATTATTATCCGATCCGTTATCCGTGTGGCTTTCGTACCTCCAATCCTCAATATGCAGCAAATGTGCAAGAAGGATATTGATATTGTACCAGTAACGTGGTTAATACTAACAGTGTCAAATAGGTTTCTGATTACGTTTTGGAATTATTGATGGTAAATAAATGATATTGCAGCTAACATCTGAACTTTATCTTCACAAATTAACTTCGTTTATAATTTTTGTTGCCGGCATATATTTTATATTTTATGTTTGTTGCAAAACATCGATAAAACAATAAAAGATTTTTGGTGCCCTATATATATATATATATATATATATATATATATATATATATATATATATATATATATATATATATATATATATATATATATATATATATATATTATTATTATATTATCATATAATATCATATCATATCATATATCATATGTGCATGTGCATGTGTGCGTGGAGTTTACACATTCCATCTGTGTCACTTTCTGTTTCTTTCCTTCCTTTCTTCCTTTCTCTCTCTCTCTCTGAATATAACAATATCTATGCCACCAAAAATGTCTTATTGGTTTTATATATATATATATACATATATACATATATATATATATACACACATACATACATATATATATATATATATATATATATATATATATATATATATATATATATATATATATATATATATATAATATAAATACACTATGCCTATGCGCACATGTACATCCAAACATACACATAGATATATGTATGTGTCTACACATAGATATACACAGATTTATACATACATACATACATGCATGCATGCATACATACAAACATACATACATGCATGCGTACATACATACATGCGTACATACATACATACATACATACATACATACATACATACATACATACATACATACATTTATACATATTCCGCACTAATTCCTCTCAAGACTATTGATATATAATTATCACTAACTGAAATCGAATTAACACCATAACTTGGAACATCGTTACACATATCAATTCACATGTGCAAACATTATCTTTCTAGGTTCGCAACACATGGGTATTCGCATTTCTTTCAACAGAGCTTAATCTATGTCTGTACAATCATCAAGGGAGTAAAACAAAGAGGGTTGTAGCGGATTACGAATTTATACCGCTCAGAAAATAAAAAATATTAAAATATACCAATAAAAACAGATACGGCTGAAACCGGAAAACCGCGAAATCTACTACAGTGTCTTTTTTTTTATATTGTAAAGGAATTCTCTGGAAAATTCAAATATAAGTAAATTTAAATTCGACTTACGAAGATGAGTATGGTATTGATATTTCATCGTGTAAAGGACTCTACGGATGATATAAGTGCGAAAAAACTGCTCTAAACTTAAGTTTCTCCAGGATATTGATATATTAAAATATTGCTAACTAATATTAAATTAGTCGTAGTTTTAGAGATATCGATTTATATATATATACATATATATATATATATATATATATATATATATATATATATATATATATATATATATATATATATATATATATATATATATATATACATACATATATATATATATATATATATATATATATATATATATATATATATATATATATATATATATATATATATATATATACCTCGATAACGGTCATTTTTCCACAGGAATTTTCAATGGCCGGATAACTGAAGAGATGTTGGCGTGGGCTCCCACCCCGGCATCCGAAACTCGGAGTTTTATCATGGCTACCGAATAAGTGTCACATATTTTTGCAGATATATATATATCAACGTACCTATATATATATATATATATATATATATATATATATATATATATATATATAGGCATGCTGATGCAAACAAGAAAAATAGAACTCAAAATATGAGTGTATGTATATTTTTATTATTTAACCGAAGTAAGAAAGTGACTCATGGTCCGAGAGTTTCGTACGTTGTCACTTATCAAACTTCTGCTGTGCAGCAATCAAGTTTCGAAGATGTCTCATTCTCTATTCATCTTTATGATTTGTTGATTATATACATATATACTCTGTGTGCTGTATAAAATCCAGTGCAGCGAACTCGGGATTTACCTATTGAGTGAAGTACCGCGTAACTGTTTATCTTGAATTTTATAGGTTCTTTATCATTCGATGTGGTTAGCCACATTAGAGCTCTGATATAATACAGGTTCTGACTAACCACATCGAAAGATAAGGAACATATAAAATTCAAGATAAACAGTTACGCGGTACTTCACTCAATAGGTAAATCCTGAGTTCACTGCATTGGATTTTATACAGCACATAGTGTATATATGTATATAATCAACAAATCATAAAGAAGAATAGAGAATGACACATCTTCGAAACTTGATTGCTGTACCGTTATTTTCATTAAATTCACATTAGATTCCAAGGCGACACGTGTTTCTACAACATAGAGTTCCTAATATTCTTTGATGTAGCCCCTATGTACGTTTAGTTGGTTCAGTTGCAGTACATATTTATCCACGGTAAACATTCCTATGCAACTTTCTTCGCTTTATCCACCCGCATAGGTAAAAACCTTGAACAATGCTGTATAGGAATGTTTACTGGATGACTACGTACTGCAACTGAACCAATTGAATGCAGCGGACATTAACATAAAGCTAAAGATCAGCAAAAAACGAAAACACCTACGCGGAATTATTGAGAAATTTATAGCTACTCTACTCGGATTACAAATTCAGATTTATACCTGTAATTATTGGTGCTCTAAGATGCGTAACAAATTACCTCAGCAACAATCTTGAGAAATTAGGCTTCTTAAAACTAGAAAGAAGAAAGCTGATTAGAAGATCACAAGTACAAGCCATTAATGGAACTGTCAATACATATAACACTTCCAGAAAGCTTAGCATTTTAATATACATGTGCATACCTAGACATGCAAATATATGAATGAGAATATATGCATTAAACACAACAAGCAAATCTGCACATGTACTGACTCAAAATATTGCACACATACACACAAACAATCATAAATACCTTGTTGATGGTGTTTAACATTTTAACCTAGATCGCTAGGTTAAAAATCGGCCCTTTCTTAGCAAGAGAATGAGAAATAAGGCTTAATAATAAAATACATACTTACATACATTTATGCATACAAACACGCATATATATGTATATATATATATATATATATATATATATATATACTAGCATGCAAGCATAACCACATGCATACATACATACGTAAATATGCATGTATGTATATATATATGCATATATATACATACGTACGTTCATACAAACATACATACATATGTACATGCATACATATATATACTTACATGCATGCATACATACATAATCTATATATATAAAACTGAAAAGGTGTGTGTGTGTGTGTGTCTGTCTGAGTGTCTGTATGTGTGCATCACCAAAACTCAAGAACTACCCAACCGATTTCATTCAAATTTTACACATGCATTACTTAGGGTCAATTTCTTGCCTAATGCGAGTCAGAAGCAATCTCTTATCTCTTACACTATTTCAATATTACGTCTCAAAAGTGAAACACTAACATCTCTATTGTAATGTGAGATAATACTTTCAGCTTGAATAGTTCACTATGTATATAATATATACATATTGAAACTATTAATACTGATACTATTAAAAGTGAAGCTATTATCTCATATCCATATATCTATATATGTGTGTATATATATATGTGTGTGTGTGTGTCTGTGTGTGTCTCTGTGTGTGCATATACATCTGCACATATATAGCGATATGTGCATATGCATATATATAGAAG
>NC_142934.1:56474479-56499479 GCF_046866305.1 Octopus bimaculoides | reverse complement strand
CTTATCGACACACGACTGTGTCCTGTTTGCCACGGGAGTTATCCCTCTCACCACGACCAGCAGCACGAACGTATCCGGATTTCAGGGTTATTTCCCTTCTTCGGCGTTCGACAGCTGATGACCTTGGTGAGAGAGAAAAACCTGGCAAAATCTTATATCTTCTTTTCCAGTGACATTCTTCACTGATATTGAAAAGGTGAAAACAAGCAATGTTAATTCTCTAAATGAAGTATTAACAGTAACTGCACGATAAAGTGTAGTATATTGCCACTTAAGTGTATCTGACCCCTAGGGGTGGATGTTACTGTTGCTTTTAGCCCCAGGAGGACATCTCCTCCAGCTGGCTTATCGACACACGACTGTGTCCTGTTTGCCAAGGGAGTTATCCCTCTCACCACGACCAGCAGCACGAACGTATCCGGATTTCAGGGTTATTTCCCTTCTTCGGCGTTCGACAGCTGATGACCTTGGTGAGAGAGAAAAACCTGGCAAAATCTTATATCTTCTTTTCCAGTGACATTCTTCACTGATATTGAAAAGGTGAAAACAAGCAATGTTAATTCTCTAAATGAAGTATTAACAGTAACTGCACGATAAAGTGTAGTATATTGCCACTTAAGTGTGGCTGACCCCTAGGGGTGGATGTTACTGTTGCTTTTAGCCCCAGGAGGACATCTCCTCCAGCTGGCTTATCGACACACGACTGTGTCCTGTTTGCCAAGGGAGTTATCCCTCTCACCACGACCAGCAGCACGAACGTATCCGGATTTCAGGGTTATTTCCCTTCTTCGGCGTTCGACAGCTGATGACCTTGGTGAGAGAGAAAAACCTGGCAAAATCTTATATCTTCTTTTCCAGTGACATTCTTCACTGATATTGAAAAGGTGAAAACAAGCAATGTTAATTCTCTAAATGAAGTATTAACAGTAACTGCACGATAAAGTGTAGTATATTGCCACTTAAGTGTGGCTGACCCCTAGGGGTGGATGTTACTGTTGCTTTTAGCCCCAGGAGGACATCTCCTCCAGCTGGCTTATCGACACACGACTGTGTCCTATTTGCCAAGGGAGTTATCCCTCTCACCACGACCAGCAGCACGAACGTATCCGGATTTCAGGGTTATTTCCCTTCTTCGGCGTTCGACAGCTGATGACCTTGGTGAGAGAGAAAAACCTGGCAAAATCTTATATCTTCTTTTCCAGTGACATTCTTCACTGATATTGAAAAGGTGAAAACAAGCAATGTTAATTCTCTAAATGAAGTATTAACAGTAACTGCACGATAAAGTGTAGTATATTGCCACTTAAGTGTGGCTGACCCCTAGGGGTGGATGTTACTGTTGCTTTTAGCCCCAGGAGGACATCTCCTCCAGCTGGCTTATCGACACACGACTGTGTCCTGTTTGCCAAGGGAGTTATCCCTCTCACCACGACCAGCAGCACGAACGTATCCGGATTTCAGGGTTATTTCCCTTCTTCGGCGTTCGACAGCTGATGACCTTGGTGAGAGAGAAAAACCTGGCAAAATCTTATATCTTCTTTTCCAGTGACATTCTTCACTGATATTGAAAAGGTGAAAACAAGCAATGTTAATTCTCTAAATGAAGTATTAACAGTAACTGCACGATAAAGTGTAGTATATTGCCACTTAAGTGTGGCTGACCCCTAGGGGTGGATGTTACTGTTGCTTTTAGCCCCAGGAGGACATCTCCTCCAGCTGGCTTATCGACACACGACTGTGTCCTGTTTGCCAAGGGAGTTATCCCTCTCACCACGACCAGCAGCACGAACGTATCCGGATTTCAGGGTTATTTCCCTTCTTCGGCGTTCGACAGCTGATGACCTTGGTGAGAGAGAAAAACCTGGCAAAATCTTATATCTTCTTTTCCAGTGACATTCTTCACTGATATTGAAAAGGTGAAAACAAGCAATGTTAATTCTCTAAATGAAGTATTAACAGTAACTGCACGATAAAGTGTAGTATATTGCCACTTAAGTGTGGCTGACCCCTAGGGGTGGATGTTACTGTTGCTTTTAGCCCCAGGAGGACATCTCCTCCAGCTGGCTTATCGACACACGACTGTGTCCTGTTTGCCAAGGGAGTTATCCCTCTCACCACGACCAGCAGCACGAACGTATCCGGATTTCAGGGTTATTTCCCTTCTTCGGCGTTCGACAGCTGATGACCTTGGTGAGAGAGAAAAACCTGGCAAAATCTTATACCTTCTTTTCCAGTGACATTCTTCACTGATATTGAAAAGGTGAAAACAAGCAATGTTAATTCTCTAAATGAAGTATTAACAGTAACTGCACGATAAAGTGTAGTATATTGCCACTTAAGTGTGGCTGACCCCTAGGGGTGGATGTTACTGTTGCTTTTAGCCCCAGGAGGACATCTCCTCCAGCTGGCTTATCGACACACGACTGTGTCCTGTTTGCCAAGGGAGTTATCCCTCTCACCACGACCAGCAGCACGAACGTATCCGGATTTCAGGGTTATTTCCCTTCTTCGGCGTTCGACAGCTGATGACCTTGGGGCTAAAAGCAACAGTAACATCCACCCCTAGGGGTCAGCCACACTTAAGTGGCAATATACTACACTTTATCGTGCAGTTACTGTTAATACTTCATTTAGAGAATTAACATTGCTTGTTTTCACCTTTTCAATATCAGTGAAGAATGTCACTGGAAAAGAAGATATAAGATTTTGCCAGGTTTTTCTCTCTCACCAAGGTCATCAGCTGTCGAACGCCGAAGAAGGGAAATAACCCTGAAATCCGGATACGTTCGTGCTGCTGGTCGTGGTGAGAGGGATAACTCCCTTGGCAAACAGGACACAGTCGTGTGTCGATAAGCCAGCTGGAGGAGATGTCCTCCTGGGGCTAAAAGCAACAGTAACATCCACCCCTAGGGGTCAGCCACACTTAAGTGGCAATATACTACACTTTATCGTGCAGTTACTGTTAATACTTCATTTAGAGAATTAACATTGCTTGTTTTCACCTTTTCAATATCAGTGAAGAATGTCACTGGAAAAGAAGATATAAGATTTTGCCAGGTTTTTCTCTCTCACCAAGGTCATCAGCTGTCGAACGCCGAAGAAGGCAAATAACCCTGAAATCCGGATACGTTCGTGCTGCTGGTCGTGGTGAGAGGGATAACTCCCTTGGCAAACAGGACACAGTCGTGTGTCGATAAGCCAGCTGGAGGAGATGTCCTCCTGGGGCTAAAAGCAACAGTAACATCCACCCCTAGGGGTCAGCCACACTTAAGTGGCAATATACTACACTTTATCGTGCAGTTACTGTTAATACTTCATTTAGAGAATTAACATTGCTTGTTTTCACCTTTTCAATATCAGTGAAGAATGTCACTGGAAAAGAAGATATACGATTTTGCCAGGTTTTTCTCTCTCACCAAGGTCATCAGCTGTCGAACGCCGAAGAAGGGAAATAACCCTGAAATCCGGATACGTTCGTGCTGCTGGTCGTGGTGAGAGGGATAACTCCCTTGGCAAACAGGACACAGTCGTGTGTCGATAAGCCAGCTGGAGGAGATGTCCTCCTGGGGCTAAAAGCAACAGTAACATCCACCCCTAGGGGTCAGCCACACTTAAGTGGCAATATACTACACTTTATCGTGCAGTTACTGTTAATACTTCATTTAGAGAATTAACATTGCTTGTTTTCACCTTTTCAACATCAGTGAAGAATGTCACTGGAAAAGAAGATATAAGATTTTGCCAGGTTTTCCTCTCTCACCAAGGTCATCAGCTGTCGAACGCCGAAGAAGGGAAATAACCCTGAAATCCGGATACGTTCGTGCTGCTGGTCGTGGTGAGAGGGATAACTCCCTTGGCAAACAGGACACAGTCGTGTGTCGATAAGCCAGCTGGAGGAGATGTCCTCCTGGGGCTAAAAGCAACAGTAACATCCACCCCTAGGGGTCAGCCACACTTAAGTGGCAATATACTACACTTTATCGTGCAGTTACTGTTAATACTTCATTTAGAGAATTAACATTGCTTGTTTTCACCTTTTCAATATCAGTGAAGAATGTCACTGGAAAAGAAGATATAAGATTTTGCCAGGTTTTTCTCTCTCACCAAGGTCATCAGCTGTCGAACGCCGAAGAAGGGAAATAACCCTGAAATCCGGATACGTTCGTGCTGCTGGTCGTGGTGAGAGGGATAACTCCCTTGGCAAACAGGACACAGTCGTGTGTCGATAAGCCAGCTGGAGGAGATGTCCTCCTGGGGCTAAAAGCAACAGTAACATCCACCCCTAGGGGTCAGCCACACTTAAGTGGCAATATACTACACTTTATCGTGCAGTTACTGTTAATACTTCATTTAGAGAATTAACATTGCTTGTTTTCACCTTTTCAATATCAGTGAAGAATGTCACTGGAAAAGAAGATATAAGATTTTGCCAGGTTTTTCTCTCTCACCAAGGTCATCAGCTGTCGAACGCCGAAGAAGGGAAATAACCCTGAAATCCGGATACGTTCGTGCTGCTGGTCGTGGTGAGAGGGATAACTCCCTTGGCAAACAGGACACAGTCGTGTGTCGATAAGCCAGCTGGAGGAGATGTCCTCCTGGGGCTAAAAGCAACAGTAACATCCACCCCTAGGGGTCAGCCACACTTAAGTGGCAATATACTACACTTTATCGTGCAGTTACTGTTAATACTTCATTTAGAGAATTAACATTGCTTATATATATATATATATATATATATGCATATATATTTGTATGTATATATATGTATATATATTATGTATATAGATGTATATTTAGATTTATATGTATAGATGTATATGTATAGATGCATATGTATATACGTATATATATATACAATTGCAGCGTGGAAGGTGTTAATATACCATTTAAAAACACACAAAAATCTGAGCACCAATAATTTGATCTCTTTGAAAGTCCGATAGATCTGTCATTTTAATGAATTTCAACAACTGTTTTTCTGATATCTGAAAAGAAACAGCAATTTTTGCAAAACATATTAAGCAACACTAATAATAGATCAAAATTCCTAAAAATAAAGAAGCTTCTGACTGTCTTAAAGATATTTCAAAATTTCAAAATCATGTTGCTATGATGCTAGGTATTTCCATTATTTTGTCCAACCCCTTTATATATATATATATATATATATATATATATATGTGTGTGTGTGTGTGTGTGTGTGTGTGTGTGTACTATTTACATTATTCTCATCTTGTTTGTTGTTAACACAACGTTTCGGCTTATATGCTCTCCAGTGTCTTGGGGAAATTTCGAACCTGGGTTCTCTCTCATTCCTAAGGTATTTTTCGATGTTGTTGTTATTATTATTATTATCATCATTATTATTATTATTATTATTATTATTATTCAGGTCACTGCCTGAAATCAACTCGGAATCTTGGGGTTAGTAGCCCGCGCTCTTAACCACTACGCCATATGCCCGTGGGCAATTATGGAGTGAATTTTAGGGCTTATAAATCTAATATTTTCCTATCCTTCCTTAATACCTGTTCCCATACGCTACTCATATCTGCACTCGGTCTGCTTAGGAGGTTGTTGTGTTCAAACATATGTACTGCTTCTTTTAGCTTTCGTATTTTCCAGTGGTGTTCTCTATCTATTATTTTAACTTCATTCCACAGGGGGAGGTGGTCTCCATTTTTCTATACATGATCAGTTATACCCGATTTATCAATATTTCCTCGTGTCACATTGTGCGATGTTCGTCTACTCTTATTTTGAGGGGGCGACATGTTTCGCCTTTGTATAACATACCACAGCTGCATGGGATGGAGTACACGCAGCTCTTAGTCATATTCTCTTCTATTGGTGGTTTTACTCGAAGGAGATATTTGCGAAGAGTTGTATTACTCTTGAACACTGTCCTAATGTCATATGGGACGCATATCTTTTGTATCTTTTCGGAGAGGCCTTTCACATAGGGTAGATAGACTGTTGACAGTTTATTGGTATCATCCTCTCTTTTCTTCATAATTGGAGTGGATAGTATGTTTCTGGAGTACTTGTTACTTAATAGATTGTTACTTAGCTTGGTCATTTCTTCGTAGTGAATATCACGATCGCTACTTATATTCTTTCCTCCATGTTTTAGGAACTGAGCAATCCCTATCTTTACATTGTATGGATGGTGGGAATTGAAGTTGAGGTATCGTCCAGTGAAGGTTGGCTTGCGGTATACGGATGTTCTGAATTCATACTTGGTACGTGTTATTAATACGTCCAGGAATGCTAGCCGATTGTCTTTTTCCTTTTCCATTGTGAACTGTATGGATGGATTTATTAAGTTCACATGATCTAACAGCACTTGGACATCTTTCTGGTGAGGCTAGAGTATAAAGGTGTCATCAACATATCGCAGCCATAGTTTTAGTGGTGTTGATCCTAAAGCCAAATTCTCAAAGTATTCCATGTATATATTGGCTATTATCGGTGATAGTGGCGAACCCATAGCTAAACCCTCCTCTTGTCGATATATATCAGCGTCCCTACTGAAGTAGGTAGTTTCTCCACAGAAGGTCAACATTTCCATCAAGTTTCTTATTTGTATGCTAGTACGTTCTTTTAGATGGGTGTCACTAGTTTTCCTTGAATCACCGATAGTGCTTCAACAGTTGAGACTTTGGTGATCATAATTATCACATCTAGACTCACCATCTGGTTGGATTCAATGGGGGTATCCTTGATCAATTCTGTGAAATGGGTGGAATTCTTCACGTGTTGACTTTCCTGCTAATGGACCGATTATATCCACAAGCAAGCGGTTCAGTGGATGACATGCTCACTATAAGTCTTAATGGAATACCATCCTTGTGAATCTTAGGGAGAGCGTACATGTGTGGTAGTTTACAGTAGTGTTGTGTCAGTTGTCTGTACTTCATTGGTATAAAGTGATCCATGTACTTGATCAAGATCTGTGACAACTTCTTCTCTGTCTTCAGAGTTGGGTCTTTCTTTTCTTGCCAATTTTTCAGAGTAGTCAGACTTCTTCATCACTACTGTAGCATTTCCCTTGTCTGCTGGAAGTATTATGTATACATATATATACGTATATATTTATATACATGTATATTTATATGTATATAAATATACGTTTATATATATACATATGTGTATATATATATACTTGTATAAATGTATATATATATGCATATGTATATACATGTATATATATGTATATATATTTGTATATATATATATGTATATATATTTGTATATATATATATATATGTATATATATATGTATATATATATATATATATATATATATATATATATATATATATATATATGTATATATTAATATATGTATATATATGTATGTATGTATATATATATATGCATATATATATGTATATGCATATATACATATATATATATATATATATATATATACATAAATATGCATATATATATATATATATATATATATATATATATATATGTATATATGTATATATATATATATATATATATATATATATATATATATATATATATATATATATATATATGTACGTGTGTGTGTGTCTGTGTTTGTAACCCCCACCATCGCTTGACAACCGATATTGCTGTGTTTAAGACCCCGTAACTTAGCCGTTTGGCAAAACACACTTATAGAATAAGTACTAGGCTTACAAAGAATAAATCTTTTGGTCGATTTCTTCGACTAAAGGCGATGCTCCAGCATGGCCGCAGTCACCTGACCGAAACAAGCAAAACAATAAAAAAAACTATGCCATTTTAATCCCGAGCAACGCCGGGTATCTCTGCTAGTGTGTCTCTGAATGAGATTTTGCACAGGCCTTTAACTGGATATACTCATTTATCCTAATGGGTTAATATTCATAACTATTATATAAAGTGAATAACTATAATGTCAAAGATGGTTCGAATTCGCTGGAATGTGATTATGTGAGTTGTTCTTTTCTGTATTGTCTTAACGGTGTCTTTCGTGTGGTGGAGTATCCTGACGCGGGGAGTGTCTGGTTCATTTAAAATATGAAATTCATGTCATATTAACTGACACGTCTCCGAAACGGCTCGTCGATAAAACTTTTGGATCCATTGAATATTGTCTCTAATTTTAGTATGTCCGTTTAATGCTTTAAAATGTCTGACTTTCTACTTTCCACACGCTTTGTGTTGTAACTTGAAATCTTTAGTCCTTGTAACATATCCTATGAACTTATTATTTACCATATCCTATCTCATATCGACGTCTTCTATTTTAAAATGCCTATGTATTTATGAATATTTTTATATATTTTTAAATATCTAAGTGTTTTTAAATACTCTATGTGCTTGTATTGTGACCTCTAAATTTTTATTTCTCTATAGTATATCATATGAACTTATAATTCACTGTCTTATATAATATCGATGCTTTTATATCTTATTATGTATATATTTTGTACTTATTTTATTTATATATTTATGTATTATATATATTTAGAAATATTTATAAATGTTTTTAAATATTTTTAGATATTTGCGGGCTTATGAAAATATATAAATGTCTATATACTTGTATGATTTTAATACTTCTATTAAGTTGAGCTTTATGTCGCTTTATTAATGTCGAAGTAAGTGTGCATATATATTGAATATTCTGCTGGATAACAAGTAATGTTCCTCTAGTTTTCCGCTTGTATTGCCTCCACTCAAATTATATATATATATATATATATATATACATACATACATACATACATACATACATACATACTTGACCGGATTAAGGCCAACACATGCCTTAAGCAGAACCCAACGACCTTCTGTTGTCAATAAATGCTGACTACAAAATAATAGATTAAAATACTATTTTCGTACAGATTCAGGTCATTAAAGCTGTAATTTTTTTCAACCTAAAATAACAGTAAAGAATATAAATAACTTATAACCAGAGCAATAGGAAAAGTACAAATTTTCAACAATTTTATTCATTTATTTTTAAGAACTGCTGTAAATCCAGAACAAAGAAAAATATTCTCTTCTCTTGACGCCCTAAGTACATAATCATATTTGTTTAATGATTAATCCAAGCGTACATATAAATATGCTTTCATACATAGGTTTACATGCATACATACATACATACATACATACATACATACATACATACATACATACATACATACATGGTGATGGTTATCTACTCCTTACACAGAGTTTGACCACCTCCTGTACCTACACCTTAGCCCTTTCATGGCGTCTGATGTGGCTTTTTAAACCAGACAATGTTTTGAAAAAACACTCACACAGATTGCACCTCTGATTTGAACTACCAATACCTGCAGGTAAGTTCTGCTCATTATGGATCCTAACATGTCTTTTAAGACCCCCATTGGATTTGCAAACCTTCTGGCATACACTACATTCAAACGTGTGCACAAACATATATTCAGAATAGTTGGTTGAAGTTTGTTTTCCATACATACATACATACATACATACATACATACATACATACATACATGTATACATCCATTTACATACAGGCATTGCATATATGCATGTTGCACGGATACATGTATACACTCATACATACAACCATGCATGGGAACATGCGTGCACACATACGTGCATGTATATATGCATTCATACATACAGACATGTATGCATATATGCAAAGATACGTGCATGCGTGCAAGCATGCATACATACATGTATACATAGAAACTTACGTACATATATGCAAGGAGGTGTATATAAATGTTTACGTACATACAAGGTACACGCATGCACATACGTATATGTATACTTATATATGCATGTATACATGCATGCATACGCATATGTATGCGTGCATGCATGTATACATGCACACCTATATACATGATAGGTGACTGAGGTAATTGGAGAGTGAAAAAAACTATGAGAAACAGGAATGACAGAATCACTAACACACGTGTATGTATGGATGCATGTTTCTATGTATGTATGTGTGTGTATGTATGTATATACATACGTATGTACGTATGTATATATGTATGTGTGTATGTTTCTATGTATGTATATTTGTGTTTCTACGTATGTATGTATGTATGTATGTATGTATGTATCTATGTGAGACACTTGGCTTAACCATAAATCTAACGAAAACTGTTGTCATGATTCAGCCAGGAATGCCATACATAGAACCTAGTATCTACGTGTATGGAAGAAAACTTGCTATAGTTTCTAAGTTTGTTTACTTAAGGAGCACACTAAGCATATCAGTGAATCTTGATGATAAAGTGTCGCTACGCATTCAGAAAGCCAATTTTGCTTTTGGCAAACTGGAAGACTGCCTGTTGTCTAGACATGGTATTTCCACTGCGACAAAGATTCAAGTACACAATACATGTATTGTGTACTTGAATCTTTGTGTACTTGAACCTCTTTATTACGAAACCTGGACCGTGTATCGTAAGCACTTAAAACTTATGGAACGTTTTTTATCAACAATGTCTCAGAAGGAATTTGAGGATCATCTGGAAAATGTTTGTGAGTGACGATGAGGTGCTTGAAAGAGGGAAATGCTTCAGTGTTGCAGCTTTGCTATTGCAGTACAGATTGAGATGGAGTGGACACTTAGAATGACAGACAACAGAATGCTTAAACAACTTTTTTACGGAGAATTGGTGACAGATAAGCGTCCGTCCCACAAACCAGAGATGAGGCACAAAGATTGTCTGAATAAGATAAACGTTCCAATTGACAACTGGAAAGATTTAGCGCATTGCCGAGGAAAATAGAAAAAAGTTGTGTATGAAGGCAAAAATGAATTTAAAAGGAAAAGAATGGAGCATGCAAAGATCAAAAGAAAGATGCGAAAAAGTGACAGGAATTATGTTCTAACAAGCATTAATGAACCTGATGATCTTACATGTGATGAACGTGGAAAGATTTGTCTTAGTAAGGCTGGGCTAAAGAGCCATATGAAATCACACATTGCACAACCGCACATTGATTATAGATGGACAGATGATTTCGAATGCATACTCTGTCATAAAATATGCAGATCAAAAAGTGGCTTGAAAAGGCATAGTAAAGTTCATGGAGCTATAAACTATACGATCACCAAGTTTTCTTGCACTAATTATCAAAAAGCATGCAAGTTTTTTGGCAGGTCTCAAAAGACATATTCATGCAGCTCATCAATGATATTCTAGGGCATAAGGAAATCCGGCCATGACTCTACTCGAAATCGAGTTTGGCGGTCATCATGAATGTATGAATGTATGAATGTATGCATGTATCTATATATATTTATGTGCGTATGTATATATGTATATATGTGTGTATGTATGTATCTATGTATAGATGTGTTGTGTCGACGCCCCCAAGCGAAGAAGTAGGCTCGACCAAGACATATAAATAGAGGTAGTCTGACCGTGGTAGGAGTCGACTGACTGTAGACTGACAGTTGAGTAGCCATCGTGTAGCGGTTGAGCAGAGATCATCCGAAGGTGCTAGATAGCAGTAGCTTGAGACATAACAACATGTAAAGCGGAAGTTATACGAGAAAGAGGAAATAGAAAAGCAGAAGATTTGGAGAAATGATAAAGGTGATGCTCCATTGTGGCCTTGGCCGTAGTGGCTAAAATTAAGTTCAAAACGTATGGGTGGATACAGTAAGAAAGAGATGAAAAGGGAATTTTAAAAAACAGCAGAGAGAGAGAGAGTAAATGACAGTGACAGAATGAGGAAGAAAAAAAATAAGATAGTAAGAAAGTACTGAGAGGAAGAAAGATAGAAAGATAGAAAGATAGAACTAGGGGTTAGTTACAAAGATGAATATGGAGGAGAAGATAGGGAGAAAGCGTTGTAGAGGAATCCAACAAAAATCTGATTGCTACCAAGCAGTAGATTCTATTATCAGCGGAAGTTCACGTAGGCACGCTGCTTTCCTTTCCAATCATAATCATCGCGTAGATATTCATTGAACCGTACAAGTCCTCTGCTAGAATAAGCAGTTCTTTAATCACGAGGAACACGAACAGATTGTGCTTAGCCTGTTGATCGATCAGCATGGATCGACTTTTGCCTGTATTCTGCCAATCAGAAATGAAATGAACCTTTTCTTATTTGATGTGATCTCAAGAATTTCGTTAAAAAAATATGATAAACAGAGAAATAAAAATTATCATGCTTAAGACATTTTATAAATTCTAAACCAAAACATTCTGGCATGCATTATTAAGTTCCGAATTCTGTTTCAATTTTGGTTTTAGCTTTGAAATCCAAAGCTGTCTTCGACCGATTTAATGACTCTGGTTTACGTTTGTGACATGAACGTAGCTACTTAATCCAAGACGAATGACATTATTATTATTATTATTATTATTATTATTAATACCATTTGCTATCTCGTGAACAATATTTCGACATCTTGCGTGTCTTCCACTGGTTCAAAAAATAAATTTGTCAATCTACTTCATTTTGGTTAATATAGAAAGGATTGAGGTAACTCCTCCTGAAGATATAGAGTCAAAATTAAAAGAAGAGTGCCATTTGCTATCTCGTGAACAATATTTCGACATCTTGCGTGTCTTCCACTGGTTCAAAAAATAAATTTGTCAATCTACTTCATTTTGGTTAATATAGAAAGGATTGAGGTAACTCCTCCTGAAGATATAGAGTCAAAATTAAAAGAAGAGTGCCATTTGCTATCTCGTGACTCTATATCTTCAGTGGAAGACACGCAAGATGTCGAAATATTGTTCACGAGATAGCAAATGGCACTCTTCTTTTAATTTTGACTCTATTATTATTATTATTATTATTATTATTATTATTATTATTATTATTATTACTATTATTATCATTACTATTATTATCATTATTATTATTATTATTAGTATTATTATTATTATTATTATTATTATTATTATTATTATTATTATTATTATTATTATTATTCCTTCGTAACACTGTGTTGCTAAAAATGCAGCGGAGTCTTTAGTTATCTGTCAAGTCACAACAAGGACCTCAGACATAATTATTTCCTTAAGATGTGTGCTGTGCCCAATAAGGCTGCTTTTTGCAAGACATCAGTCTTGCATGGGACTTCCAGTTGCCTTAAGAAGTCTTGAAGTTTCAATGGGATTGAGCCCAACGCTCCGATCACCACTGGTATTACTTTTACATTACCCTCTCGCTTTCCATACAGTCTTGCCACTTCCACTTTCAATTCGGAGTACTTGGTGATTTTTACAACCTCTTTGCTCACAACATTCATATAATTTGGTATGGCTACATCAATGATCTGACCGTATTTGTCTCTCTTACTCAATATGACAATATCCGGCCGACGGTGTTCGATTACACGATCCGTCTGAAAATCTTAGACCCAGAATGTCGTTACTTTTCCATCCTCCTACATAACTTTACTTGGTACATGCTCATACCAGTTCTCCGTTACTTCATAATGGTATTTACGGCATAAGAGCCAATGAAGATACACACACATTTTACCGTAACGGCGCTTGTATTCTTTTTGAACAAGGCTCTCACAGCCACTTACCAAGTGGGTCACATTTTCCACACTCTTCCTACAGTCTGCATTTGTGGGTGTCAGATGTTTTATAGATGTTGTACTTCACTGAATTGGTAGCGAGAGCCTCGTCTTGTGCAGCAATGATCAGGATTTCGGTGGTACGCTTCAAATCACCTCCCTCAAGCCATGCCCACTATACTGTATTATCCTTAACGTCCTGTGTATTCCTTTGCAACTGTCCATGCATTCTCATTTCAAGACGGTCTTCTTTTCTCTTCTCCTCAGCTCTTTGGTTAAACTCTTCCTTGCCCATCATTTCATCTGCATTTACACCCATATCTTTCGAGGCATATTCGCGGCATATTAAGATCTTCATCACTATTTATCAAATACTCAGCAAGCATTCTCCTTTCACTCTTTATACAATGGTCTATACTAATTAGTCCTCTGCTACCATTCTTTCTTTTTATATACAGTCTGTTTACTTTGTTTTAGGGTGTAGCACCCCATACAGCGTCATCAACTTTCTCGTCCTTCTATCCAGTGTTGATATTTCTTCCTTAGTCCATTTGAGGATGGACGCACTATATCTGACTACCGCAGCTGCCCAGATATTCATTGCAGTAATCAAATTTTTGGCATTCAAGTTGGATTTCAACACCATCTTCACCTTTATGATATGCTTCGCTGACCTTGACTTTCATTTCTCTATGTAGAATGTCATCCAACTCCAAAATCCCTAAATATCTATACCCACTACTGTCGGGTTCACCTATGGTCTCTCCTGATGGCAACCGCAATCCCCTGCAGGCTGCTTTCTTCTTTCTTTTCATATTAAGTACTTAGCATTTTGGTAATCCTAAATTCCATACCGACGTCCATACCACACTTCTGAACTGTTTGGTTCAGGAATTTATCTGTTTTACTGTTCTTGTGACTCATTGTTTTGCGTGCAGCAGCTCTGCTGTCGTTTTCATGTATTTGCTGTCGTTGTGCAGGTGTCTCTAATAACCTTACTCCAGCTACCTGTACTTGTCTTTGTTTCGCTGTAGAATACTGATCATCAACATCTACCCCGTCTCCTCTTATAGAGGAAACTTTTTTGAAAATCAAAATGGGGATTAAATGAAAATATGCGTGAAAGTTACGTGAATATCTTCATAAGAGTGATTGAAATAAATGGAGATTGTGGAATGCCGCACGCACGCGCGCACACACGCACACACACACAAATAAACATGTACATATAATATCAAATATCAACGTCTCTTTCTCTCCCGCTTTCCTCCTCTCTTTGTGTCGGCTTTCTTTCATCTTCACCTATAGAACATGCATACAGTATCTTTCGCTCTTCTCTCTGTCTTTTTCTCATTCTGTGTTACTGTCGGTCACTCATATTCTCTCTCACCCTCTGTAATAGTTCCTCTCTTTTAGTCTATATCTGTTTCTTTCATTCTCTCTCTCTCTCTCTCTCTCTCTCTCTCTCTCTCTCTCTCTCTCTCTCTCTCTCTCTCTCTCTCTCTTTCTGTCTAACTCACACTATTTACATTTCTCCCTATATCGAAAAGCGTTGGGACGAATTAGGAGATAGAGAAGAAGTAAAGAGCTACTTCCTCACTTTGTTTTTCTGTTTCTTTCTCTCCTCTCTCCGCCATTGACATTATACACAGACATACAAACACGCATACATCTGCTAATATGTGTGTGTGTGTGTGTGTGTGTGTGCATATATACATATACATGTGTGTGTATACATCTCTCTCTCTCTCTATATATATATATATATATATAATATTAGGGAAAAAAATTCCAAATTTACAGCGAAAAATTCAATTTAATTCATCAAAATTAAATTAAATTTCACAATATATAATATATAAAATATATAGTTTAGAGTAAAAAAAAACACAATTATTTAATTCATCCAAGAAAATCCACAATCACATATACAAACATTTAATAAGTAAATACACTAAAAGGACCTATAATAAAAATCAAAAAAGTACAAAGTAATAAATATTGAAATAGTAAAAATGACTACACGTGTTTTATAACCATATTTTTTTAAATAGAAAATAAAACGTCAAATAAAAAATCAAATCGATTCAAAATAAATCGATCGAAAATCAATTCTATTCAAAAATATAGCTAATCGTCAGGTCAAAATACAATAATAATAATAAAATCAATGTATATATATATCGACTAACAATAATTATCAAATGAATTTATATAAAAATACTTATTTTACCAATAAATAAAATAAAAACATTTAACAATATTACTGAAAATAAATGCAATAATTATCTTATCCAAGCTTTAGTTTAAACTAAAATTTTAAACGTTATACTTTTAACTTAGCATTTATTAGAGTTAAGTCGCGTGAAAATATGGCGTAAATAAAAGTAATAGAATAAAGAGATATATAAATATGTATTTAAGTTTTTGTTTATAAAAACAAAATATTTTTTAGCTGTAATCATAATAAAAAATTAACTGTATTATAAACATTTACCGGAAAATTTTAAATTCTAAATAATTTTAAAGTCTAACAAATTAAAACTAAAATACGTAAATTAGATAATATACATGAAAGAAGCTAAAATACTATAAATTAATATATGTACATTAAATAAATTAATTAAAATATTTTAATTATTTATTTTATAAAAATCATAGAATCATTTAATTATTAATATGTAATATTCACTAAAAATATTATCATACTAATTAATACATACTTTACTTTACAAGTATAAATTATAACCACTACAATTAGTAAACATAAAATAGGGTTTATATATATATATATATATATATATATATATATATATATATGCATATATATATATATATACACACGCTAAACTTATTATATAAACAATTTAATTTATATCTACATTTAATTTTAAGTTCTTCAAGGGAGTTAATCAAAATATTATTATTACTTAATAATATCTCCTTAAATTCATTAGTACACAACAAACAAAAATTACTACCTATACAATAAGATTTCGCCTCACAAACTATCTCCTAATTTAAAATATACTTAATATTTTTAGATTCTAATTCCCAAATATATTTACTAAGGCCAGTAGAATTAATCAAATTTCTATTCTTAAAAGAATTCATTTATTGAGCCACATGTAATTTAATTTTATTAGAATTTCATCCTATGTAAATCTTATTTAAATTATAACCATTAAAGATACAGAAGTAAATTTATTTCTCAAACGCGTGATAATGCTATAAATAGCGTGATCAGGATAAATTATCCATTTATTGCAGAAAATACGTTACTGGCCAGCCATGTGACTCGAACTCACATCTCTGTGATTACGCGTCAAGTGTTTTACCATTAAACTAAACTGCCCAGCAACGAATTCTTCTGCAATTTTAGAACTTATAAATTTAGCTTCAATTAAAGTTACTATGCATTTATACACCATATCCTTCAAATCACATTTATTATTAAATATACATTTGGTCTTATCTCTACATGTACAATTATATCCTGGTCCTTATTAATATTAGAATAAGTATTTAATTTATATTCGTAAAACTTATTTAACTTAAATCTATTAAAAGAAGAAATAATGTTACCAACATTATTAGTAGTAGAATAACCTACTCCCAAATTATTACTAGAAAAAATATTATTATATTTTTTATTATCTCTAAGGAATATATCAATTATATTTAAAATCTCTTTAATAATGTTAATTTTAACTTGAACGCCGTAAGGAATGATTAGCCAAATTTTGTTCTTATTATTAATATTATTATATTTATTATTCATATTATTAAATTTATTATTATCATTAAATGAATTAAATTTAAACTTATTATTTTGTCCATTATAATTATGTTTATGTTTTTTATTATCATAATACCTATTATTCTTACAATTATTACCTAAGTAAACCTTATCATAATTATTAATGTTATGTTTATTATTGTAGAAAATAAATGGATCATTAATATTATTATCTTTGATATTATAATTATATTTCGAATTATTAAAGAATTTAATATTATTACTATATCCCGCCTCATGAAGGGCTTCATTATAATAAGGTGCATGTTTTGGAAAATCTCAAAAATAGAAGGAAGTAATGATATTCTCTTACGTGTATTATATGTTAACGATTTCTTAATTGAGGGTGGATGATTACTATTAGCATTAATATATCTAATGTTTTCATTAATTTTATGGAATATTTGGGTTTTACCTGTTATTAAATTAAAATTAGCATCTAAATAATTAACATTATGGTTCTCATTATTCATAGTAATCGTTAATCCATTTCTTTAAAAAAAAACTATATAGTTTCTTCTTATATAATTCTAGTGTTATATTGGTGCAATTCTTAGTTAGTTAGTAATTTTAAGTTTTCCAATTGAAGATCTGATAATAAATATATAGCTACTAAATCAGTTAGCTGTGCAGAATCGGGTGCCCCCACTGGTATATAAAAAAAAATCCTTCCTAGCCCACAATTTATTATTATATTTAATCAACGATTTCCTAGCCATTTTAACTACATTAACTTCATCATAAGTCATACCTACCTTCTTCATTGCATAAATTTTTATTATAGGTCTTTTTAGTGTATTTACTTATTAAATTTTTCTATATGTGATTGTGGATTTTCTTGGATGAATTAAATAATTGTGGATTTTTTCTCTAAATTATATATTTTATATATGTGTGTGTGTGTGTGTGTGTGTGTGTGTGTTTAAACATACATATACTGTGTGCACTTTTGTACTTTGGCACATCTGTATGTGTGTGTTCGCCTGTGTATGCGCGCGCGTACAAAATATTACATTAATACAAAACGCATTAAAACAGTGCTCATATACTTTTCTACTCTTCCTTAATCGCATGAATATACGATCCTTGTTATAAATACCATTCAAATTCTGCTTTTGCAATGAGCTATTTGTCTTTGCACAAGTATACGTGTATGCATATCAGTGCCATGTTTCAAGTGAAATGCAATATATTTTAGTTCCAAGGGTCACTATATGTGCAGCATTTCTTTTTAATCTAACGAATCGATATTTTTGCTTGAACGCTGCATCGTTTCAGTTTTCTTCATATTATACCTAGGGTAAAACAAAATTGTTTGACTGATAATAGCTGTTTTTGTTAAAAGCTACAGACATACAGTATTTAATAAGAGCGTGGGAAATGTCTATACAGTTCATTCCAAGCAACAGAAGTGTTTACATTTAACCATCCACCTGCGAGATTAAATTTCAAGGTTTATCCAGAAGTGATGTTATCTACCAAAAAAAAAAAAGAGTTAGCATTTTCTTCAAGTCACATTGCCTCAATAAATTTGACATATCTCAACAGAAAATAATTTTCAAACATGATAGTCTTCAAACATGATTGTTCTCGCCAAAAGATAGATCGATACGTAAGATTGATTTTCGCAGTTAAGGATAATGTCATTTCAGGTGGATACATCTGACTTCTAAACTAAAAGCGTTAAGAATGCTCTTACAAGAAGTCAGAGGACTAAACCCATTCCCCTACCTGGAACAGTCACTTTAGTTACGTTAATCACGTTAGTCACATTTTTGTTACAGAGAAGTTTGTTTCGGGATGATTGTCAGTGGGAAGCAACAATGGTGGAAATAATTGTTTCACAATTACCTTCCAAACTGTGTAGTTTTCTATCATTTCTATTAATAAAAAAATAGATTGTAATCTCTCAATGGTCTGTTGCAAAAATTTGAAAGAGACCTGTTTGATGATTATAAGCATCGAGTACAACATAATTCTGAGGTTGTCCTTTGTTACGATGACGCCATCTTCAATAAAGCTGCCATTGCCATTGAGAACAAAGTTTTGGCAAAGTGTAAAGATGGACTGCATAAATATTTGTTCTCCCTCAGCCTCGCAACCAGTAGCTGACTTTAAAAATGAAGTGGTCGATTTCTCTAAATAAATCCTTCAAGACAATGCCCCAACGTGACTATAGTACGATAACTGAAACATATAAAAGAATGAAAGAATGCACGCACACATACACACATACACATACGCACGCACGCGCACATATACACACACATACACATACATACGCACACACGCATATATATATATATATATATATATATAGTGGGAGACAAAGAGAGATGGAGAGAGAAGAAGCCTTATATTATAATCAGAGATAACCTTGTCAAACGGTTATTAATATCAAAATTAGTGGATCGTGAACTATTTCAAATGAATCAAGCTTTACGACTTATTAGAATCCAAAATTCAGATATTATTTCTTTTATTTTATGCAATCAGCCGATTATAACGAAAAAAGTTCTATCTCAAAGTGATTACTATAAGCAGTTTCCACTGTGTATGTGTGTCTGTGTGTGTGTATGTGTGTGTGTTTGCGTGTGTGTGTTTGTTTGCGTGCATGTTCGAGCGCGTGTGTGTGCGTGTATATACATACGTATATATATATATATATATATATATATATATATATATATATGCATATGTAAGTATCAATATATATATGTGTGTGTGTGCTTACATATATATGCATACAAACATACATATATATATATATATATATATATATATATATACATACAAGAAACACATGAATCGATATGTCTAAGGAAAATAAGACGTATATATTGTATGTCAATGAATTTGTTTTTATATATATATATGTGTTTGTGTGTGTGTGTGTGTGTGTGTGTGTGTTTGTGTGTGTGTGTGTGTGTGTGTGTGTATGTGCGTGTGTGTGTGCGTGTGTGTGGATATATATATATATATATATAGAGAGAGAGAGAGAGAGAGAGAGAGAGAGAGAGAGAGGAGAGAGAGAGGGAGAGAAAGAGAGAGGGAGAGAGAGAGAGAGAGATGAAATCATGAAGAAAATAATGAAACGGTAACAATTTTCAATTGAACGGAAAAATCCGTTGGACTCAATTTGCTAACGTCTCTGATTTGTAAAGAATTCCATTAAAGGCAAGATAGAGACGCGGGTGACTGCAATAACTGAAGAAAAGAAAAAAAGGAAAATAATAATGATAATAATAATAATAATAATAATAATAATAATAATAATAATAACAACAACAACAACAGCAACGGCAGCAGTTACAACAACAGCCTCAACAACAACAACTACCACAATAACAAATGCAAAAAATGCACATGTAAGGTTAAATATCGTGTGGGCCATAAAAATTACTGAATGAAGAATCTATGCGATTTAATTGTAAAAGAAATATCTATATTTAAAACAGGCTAAAAATGAAAATCGTGTAAAGGCGTTAACTATAAAATATATAAAGTTCTTAAGAGGGAATTATGTGATGAAAATAACTGTAGAGAATATCGTGTGCGCAGGCCATAAAAATTATTGAATAAAGGAAGCATGCGATTAAATTGTAAAATAAACTATATTGAAAACAAAATATATTAAAACTGCAATTCGTATAAAGGCGTTTACAATGTAAAATATGTAAAGTTTTTATGAGAGAATCATGAGAAAATGTGTGTAGAAATGTTCGTTTGTGTGGGGAAGGTGAATATTTTTTTAATTAAATTTACAGGATTAAATATGCGCGCGATTAAATTGCAAGCAAAATTTAATAACGATGCAAGTTCGTGTAAAGGAGATAAGCACATAGAAACATACAAAATATGACTTTCTGACAATACCAACAAAAACAAATATAGCAAAGTCAAACTGATTATGGTGTTGTCGATTAAGATTTGTAATGAGTGGAAAGATATTTACTTAGAAACGTGTTCACAAGAGAAGTAAAGTTCAGAAGTTAAGTTTAAACCATAAGAATCCAAGGGCAGAAGAGGCAATTTTTCACAAAGATAAAGCTGACACCGAAACTTCGATCCGGAATTTCCATGACAGTGAAATGTAGCTCGATTCAAGACTGACCAAATGATATAGACTATATCATTATGTAGAATATATGCAGTGTTTACCTCCACGGAAGCCAAATATATTTCGGAGCAGTTGCAAACGACCTTTCAGAGTTGATAAAAGAATGTCAGTGCCTATAAATTCGAATTTTTAAGTAATGTTCAGCTAATCTTGTATACAATTTCAGTTTTGTGTTGTCATGCAAATACTCTAAAGCATTTCACCATTTAATTATCAAAAAGAGGATAATTTTTGAAAAGAAACACACTTTTAGTTAATTGCTACTGTTAAACAATAGTCTAACTATGTAACTTCTGGTGAAACTAGTAAAACTTTTACATGTAAATCATTTTAAAATAATTTCAGTTGAAGAATTTATGGTATTTGTGGTTCGTTGGAAAATAATAGAATATTAAATCAATTCTTTCATGTGTTAGTTTTCAAATTTACGCTGGATAGAAGATTATATTATAAAATGTTGCTGTTATTCTTATTAAAATATATCCAAGCAGATATCTTCTCAGAGAATTCGCTGTGCTCGAAAGAAGTGTTATATAGGAGGCACTTTTGAATATGGCCTCATTTGCGGATAAAGTTATGTACACCGACTAATGCTACAGAGTACGTTACGTAAAATACTAGACAGCTGATTCATATTTATTTTACATAATTAGGCCACAGTAATATTTAATTTTTATCACATCCTTCTTAAGTCTACATTGTTCATGTCTAGTCATATTTCTCAGTATTGCAAAGCCATCGTTTCTATACATACCTTTTCTAACAGAAGAGATTATTTTTTATGTAGAAGGTGGAAGATATCAGCTCTATCATGTGTACCAATAGAGATATCAAATAAACAACCTGTTTCTCTTGATCTAATTATAATTATTTTAAAATAAGAGGCTTTCTTCATGGGCATAATTATATGAACATCTGACTCACTAATCAGAGTGATGACATTTGCGAAGTTCAAAGCTTAAAGAAAAGATTTAATGATCGAAGAAAAAGAAGCTAGTGACGTGACATGGAATTTAAAAATCGGTGTTTATGAAGCCATCCACTTACTTCTCAATCACTAATCAATAAAAGGAACGATATCGACTTTTCACTCTAAAATAATGTTTTCAGCTATTTACTTGCTAACTATTCTTAATTCAGGTTTTGCTAGGTTAATTAACCTATATTTGGGGCTACTAGTGAAATTAAGTTGGTGGTCCTTAACCATAATGTATGGCACTTGTTGGGTAGGAGTAAGTATTCAGCGTTGTAATCTATATTAAGTTTAGTGACGAGTCCCCTAGCTCTAAGATTAATAGATACGTTCGTGTCAACCAGGGTTGCCAATTTAGTATATTTTATGCTAGATCTAGCATTTATTTTCACCATTTAGCAGAACATTTTTGAATCTAGCATTTAGCAGGGAAAATAGCAAGTTTAAAATTTTATTTAGCATTTTTCTCTGATCATGACATTTCCGCAATAATTACCTTTTTCTTTTCTTTTTCTTCCTTTTCTACTCTCGTTGAAGTATCTTACAACCAAATTTTAGTACTATTGGCTATTGTTTAAGTTTCCTTTCACTTTCATGAGACTTCAAATGAAAGTTTATCAAAAGGAAGTTTATCAAGTTATGAACTTTTCCAGCCCCCTTAACCCCGCTTGGATACAGAGTGGTGCTGGTGGGGGGAGGACAAAATAACTCATGTCAGCACCTGAACTCACTACACAATAATGTAAATATGTTGCAAAGAATGAAAGCATGGAAATTCGTCCTAACAATGCTTTATTCTGTAGTGATGAGGGTTTATCATGACAGGTTGACTGATTTACTTTCAGATTGACTGTTTTAAAACAGGCCTGTGTTTTTTCATGCTTGTTTTGGATTATATATCTTGCATAGAAGTACGGGGATGGCGGGGTCTCCCCCTTTGTATTTCTACTTACATTTTTTTCAAGTATTGTAGTTACATTTGTGGTTTTACCAATAGATATTAAATATAAGATTGGAAGCGAAATATGATGTTCCCAGGTTTATATCAGAACACAGGTTTAGGATTTCTGCAGATTTTACTTTTCCATTTATAAGTTGGCCACCCTGCATCCTGAATCAGTATTCTTCACTTCAAGAATTTGTAAGCAGCAAACATAAGAACTGTTAATGGCGAATGAAAGGATTGTTAGTGGCAAACTGATAAGTTGTGTTTTCAATTTTATATTTTTATTAATCATTCAATTTACAGTTGTACCAGTAAAAATTCCGAAAGAATGGCTTAAGATGTCAGTGTTTACTAAGTTGTTATGTGAAGTGCCTAGTAACCAATCTAAAACACATTGCAGTTATTGTAGATATAATATGTTGACTAAATATTCTCTTTTAGTAAGCCACTGTGAAACAAAGAAACCTAAGACATCAGCTCCACAGCAAATGATTTCTCTTACCAATTTTATTAAAACCAAAAATAATTAGACATCTATGCTTGAAGCAAATTTAGCAATGTTTATTTGTTGCCACTTATCATTTAATAGCTGTGATAATTTAATAGAGTTATGTAAGAATTATATGTCTGATAATGAAATTATGTCCAAAGTGAAGTTGTATCGTACAAAATGTGCAAATATTGTGAGAAATGTTCTAGCTCCATATTTTGATGGAGATTTGATTTCTGACATAGGAGATACAAAATTTAGCCTGTTATTAGATGAACCCAATGATAAAAAAGTAGTACATACATATCTCAGTATGGTATCTTTAGAAACATGTGATGTAGATGGCATTGTAGATGCCTAAAAAATATAATTAGCGAAAAAGAAATTAGATATAAAAAATTTACTGACTACAGGAAGCGACAATGCTAGAGTAATGATAGGAGTCAACAATGATGTTTTCCAGAAATTAAAAGAAGTTCCATCATTCAGTTCTATATTTAAAAGACGAGGAATTATGCACATTATTTACATTATTTACATTTGACGTAAGTGGTTAAGAGCGCGGGCTACTAACCCCAAGATTCCGAGTTTGATTCCAGGCAGTGACCTGAATAGCAATAATAATAATAATAATAATAATAATAATAATAATAACAACAACAACAACAACAACAACAACAACATCGAAAAATACCTTAGGAATGAGAGCCCAGGTTCGAAATTTCCCCAAGACATTTGATGAAGACTGGAGGGTATATCAGCCGAAACGTTGTGTTAACAACAAACAAGATGAGGACAAATATCCGTCAAATGTAAATAATGTAAATAAAGTTCCATCATAAAGTTCCATCATAGCAAGGTAAAGTTATTTGCCTACAAATAACTTTACCTTGCTATCAATGATAAAGAGCCTTTGAAGATTGTGCATTCTTGTACAATTAGGTGACTGTCAATAGAACCAGCTATAAATAGAATTTTAAGCCAATGGTTTGAATTACAAACTCACTTCCAAACTACAACTACAAAAGAAAAATGATTTACAGCACAAAAGTTACATGAAATGTTTTGTGATTCTGGGAATGAAAGTTACCTTTTATTTTTGCATCCAATTTTAAAACATGTTCAGGAGGTG
>NC_142934.1:56461979-56464479 GCF_046866305.1 Octopus bimaculoides | reverse complement strand
ATGGTCAAGTAGCTGCTTCAGGACCGAGTCATAATGCTGCAAGAGCTGCATGAGGCAGCTTCTACCTGGACGGAAACCATGCTGGGTCTCATTCAGCAAGTCATTTTCTTCTAGGAACGCAATCAATCTCCTTCTGACAATTCGTTCCATGACTTTGCTAATATGTGAAGTCAGAGAGATGGGCCTGTAGTTCCCAGCCTCTGCTCTGCTTCCACCTTTATGGATAGGACATATGGTGCCTTCCTTCAGCTTTTTGGGAAGTTTACCATTTGCAAGGAAACTCTGGAAGAGTATCCGGAGTGGTCCTGCTAGTTCTTGTTTACACGACTTTAAGAGGACAGCTGGGAAACCATCGGGGCCAGTTGCCGAATTTGAGCTCATTTCATTTATGGCAGCTATCACATCTTCCTCTTCAATGTCGATGTAGGTAATGGATGCAGTTTTTTTCTGCTGAGTGCTATTGTCAAATAAATCAGCTGGGTTCTTTATCTGCATGTGACTCAGAGGAGAAGTGAAGACACTCTTGAATTGTGTACTGAGCACTTCACTTATCCATGTGGGATCTGCAGTCAGTGAGCCATTAGGCAGGAATAGGGGTCCTATCTTATACTGTACCGTAGCAGTCTCCTTTGCAAATCTATAGAAAGCCTTGGGGTTTGTTTTTATGCTTTCTACTGCTCTCTTCTCCTTCTCTGCTCTCTCCTTTTCATGGGAGAGTTTAATTTTGTTTTCTATTTCTAATAGTGTTAGTTTTAATTTAGCCCTTTTCCTATCCTCCAGTTCTCTATTTAACTGGTTTGAGACCTTTGTTCTGTGTCTCATAAGGATTTTCCTGTCTCTAGGAATTCTATTGGCATGTTTTCTGGTCTTTCTATATGGCACGTATTTGGTGCATATGTCTTGTATGGTTGACATAAAATGACTTAGTTTGAGGTCATTGTCTTGTATAGAAAGGCTGTCATGCCAGTTTTGATTTCGAATCTCTCTGCGAATTGACTTCCAGTCCGCCCTGTGGAAATTCAGGTTGGATATTGCTTGAGTCCTCCTGGTGGGGTGGGTGTCAGTGGGTTGTCTAGGACCATACATAGTTAATTCTATAATGTTATGATCTGAGAGAGATGTGGGCGTTATTTTCACATTATGGATTAGGCTCACATTGTTTGTGAAGCAGAGATCTAAAATATTGCTTCCCCTGGTTAGTTGGAGTATCACTTGTTCCATGAACAGCATGTTGGATAGTTCTAGCAATGATTTTGCCTGGCTTTGTTCATGCAGTGACATCCCAGAGAGGATGTGACCTTCAGGCCATTTAACATTTGGGAGGTTAAAGTCGCCTAGGAAAAGAATATTGATGCGTTGGTCCAGATTTGTCAGGACCTTTTCTATGCGTCTGAGGCTGTCCTCAAATTTACCTTCCTGCTTTGCGGTATTTGGTGGACGGTATGTTGAGCATACAACTACATCAAATTGTTTTATGTGTACTATTAAAGTATCACATACAGAGTTTGAGTGTGATAGTAGTAGTAGGGGTGTGACATCTTCTCGGATGTACATTGCAACTCCCCCATGACTTCTATCCCTTCTGTCTGTTCGGAGTACGGCATACTCTGGTATATTTATCTCCGCATCTGCTATATTAGGTGTTAGATGCGTTTCGGTAAGCACCATGCATACTGCTTGATTGCATGTTACTAGGTCTTTCAAGTATAGGAACTTGTCTTTGCCGCCTGTTCGTAATAGGACCCGGATATTCAGTAGGAATATGGGTGTGGTATCTGTGCAGGGGTTCCTGGTGTTAGCGGTGGCCATCCCTGATCCATCATCTGTGGTGGTCTTGGACAATGATTCGTGTGGCGTTGACTCTGTACCCTCTGCATCCACGTTAACTGTTGTACCATTTTCTGGGCCACGCTTAAAAAAGCTTGTTGCTCAGCTACTGCAGTTCGTACAGCCTCTGCATACAGCCTTTTTTGGGGAGCAGAAGGAATATACGAACTTCTCTCTTTGTGAGTCCTGTTGGTATTCGGTGGATTATGTGTACGGAAATTTAAGCTTTCTGGTCTCCCTTTTCTGCGCTCCCGCTTATTTTGTTGTAAGTGGTTATCTACCTTGTTTAGCTGGTGGTGTTTGGGATGGGAAAATTTGCAGTTTCGTCCATTTTCCCCGTGCCAGCAGGTACCATTTAAGTAGAATTTACAGATCTGTTTCTTTTTTTCTGTGTGACGTGTTTGGGCTTGAAGCCTGTTTGTGTTTACCGTCTTCTTGTCTGTTCTCCTGTATTTGTCGTTTGTGGTGCAGCGTTGGCTGTATTCACCATGGTCATTGCATCCCTCATCAGTGGCTACAGCACTGGTGGCATCTGCCTTGTCTTGGTGATCCGTTTGGTCCTCCTGAGCCTGAGCACAGTGTGCAGGGTCTTCACTGTCCATTTTTGTGTCCGTGTCTCTCATAATGCCTTCTAGGAGGTCAATGTGCGGTTTCACGAGCTCGTAGGAGCGAA
>NC_142934.1:56404479-56451979 GCF_046866305.1 Octopus bimaculoides | reverse complement strand
AGTTTGTTTTAAAATTTGAGGTTACATAGACAGTATTTTACGTAGGATATGGGCAGTTCTCATGAGCACTATCTTTTGAATTTCTGCCATTCTGGGGTTTCCTGGTATCTGAGCTAGGTAGCAATCAGCCCCTTTTGCTATTATTCCTAGGGCACCTATGACAACAGGTATTGCTTTAGTCTTCAGGTTCCACATTTTGCCAATTTCTATTTCAAGATCATTATACTTGCTCAGTTTTTGGTAGGTCTTGATAGATACATTTACATCGATTGGGACAGTCATATCAATGAGGAGGCTTGATTTTTGTCTGAAGACTTTCAATATAATGTCTGGCCTATTTGCAATTATCTTTCTGTCAGTTTGAATGGTGAAGTTCCAGAGGAGTGAGATATGATCATTTTCAAGCACTGGAGGTGGTTCGTGTTCCCACCAGATTTTATCAATGGGCAGGTCCAGGTTTTTGCAAATTTCCCAGTGAATATATTGTGTTGCTCTATCATGCCTGTTGAGATACTCTGTAGGCGCAAGAAGACTGCACATGAAGACAACATGATCAATGGTTTCATTTTGTTGTTAGCATACGCGACATGTTGGGCAGCTACTGATCTCTAATATGTTGGCCTCGTAGTTCCTTGTAGGTAGGCATTGATCTTGGGCTGCTATGATAAACCCTTCTGTTTCTGATTTTAAACCAGAAGCCTTTAAGCATTGATGGGTAAGGGCTTTGTCAACATCGGCATTATTAGCTCTCTTTGGGTATTTGCCATTGAGGTTTTTTTTTCTTGCCATTTATCAGTAAGAACATCTAAAGTAGCAGTTTAGCACAGGTTTTCATACGCTTAGCTTTTTCTGTGCTTGTTTCCAGTACGTCTAATTCTAGAATTTGTTGTATTTGGAATTTACTTATATATTCCTTTGCCTGTTTTGTTACTGAGTATGGTGCTGCTTTGTTACTGAGTTTTCATGTTTTGAGACAAGTTTTAACATCCAGTCTCAGAGTTTTTCAGGTAGGTCTCTAAGCCAACTCTGGCAATCCTCATTGTTAATTCCAGCCGTAAAAATCCACGGCTTCCCACTTTTCTTGGCAGATAATTATTATTATTATTATTATTTTATGTTTGACTTTTGTTTTGCATTTGTACAAGTTGGATCCAAGTCTCACCCAGAGACCTCAAGAGACAACAAGTTAGAAGTTCATGTAGATGTTATGCCTAGGGTACCATATATTTGGATTTGTACATAGTGTTGTTCTAGAGAATGTTTAAGAAACCATAAGAAAATTGTGTTTGTTTTAAAATTTGAGATCACATAGACAGTATTTTACGTAGGATATGGGCAGTTCCCATGAGCACTATCTTTTGAACTTCAGCCATTTTGGGGTTTCCTGGTATCTGAGCTAGGTAGTAATCAGCCCGTTTCGCTGTCATTCCCAGGGCACCTATGACAATAGGTATTGTTTTAGTCTTCAGGTTCCACATTTTGCTAATTTCTATTTCAAGTTCTTTATATTTTCTCAGTTTTTGGTAGGTCTTGACAGATACGTTTATATCGATTGGGACAGTCATATCAATGAGGAGGCATGATTTTTGTCTGAAGTCTTTCAATATGATGTTTGGCCTATTTGCGTCTATCTTTCTGTCAGTTTGAATGGTGAAGTTCCAGAGGAGTGCGATGTGATCATTTTCAAGTACTGGGGGTGGTTTGTTTCCACCAGTTTTTATCATGGGGCAAGTCCAGGTTTTTGCATATTACCCAGTGAATATATTGTGCAACTCTATCATGCCTGTTGAGATACTCTGTAGGCGCAAGCAGACTGCACATGGATCGATGGTCTCATTTTGTTGTTGGCATATACGACATAATGGGGATCTGCCGTTCTTTAATATGTTGGCCTGGTAGTTCTTTGTAGGTAGGCATTGATCTTGGGCTGCTATGATAAACCCCTCTGTTTCTGATTTCAAGCTAGAGGCCATTAGCCATTGATGGGTAAGGGCTTTGTCAACATCTGCATTATTCGCTCTCTTTGGGTATTTGCCATTGTGAGGTTTTCCATGCCATTTATCAGTCATAATATCTAAGGCAGCAATTTTAGCACGAGTTTTCAAGCGCTTAGCTTTTTCTGCAGGTGTTTCTAGTTCGTCTAATTCTTGAATTTGTTGCAATTGGAATTCACTTAGATATTCCTTTGCCTGTTTTGTTACTGAGTAAGATGCTTTCTTGCTTTCATGTTTTGAGACAAGTTTTAGCATCCAGTCCTCAGAGTTTTTCAGATAGGTGTCTAGGCCAATTGTGGCTACCTTCATTGTTAATGCCAGCTGTAGAAGTCCACGGCCTCCCTCTTTTCTTGGCAGATAAAGACGTTCTATATCTGCCTTAGGGTGGTGCATTCTATGCATTGTCAACAGTTTTCTTATTTTTCTGTCAACATTACATATTTCAGTAATTGACCAGTTATTATTATCATTATTATTATTATTATTATTATTATTATTATTATTATTATTATTATTCATTGATGTTGTTGTTGTTGTTGTTGTTGTTGTTGTTGTTGTTGTTGTTGTTGTTTTTGTTGTTGTTGTTATTATTCATTATTATTATTATTCATTATTATTATTTATTATTTTCATCAGCGTCGTCATCATCGTTCTTATTGTTTGCCATTAAGGGAGGACTAACAAAACTACTGAAAAGTTTTGGGATTTTTCCACGTTTACCAGATGAAAAAGAAATAGGATTTTTCTCGTTTCATTTTAGCGATAAAAGGCTTTGGAGCATTTGAACGTATATCACATTATCTTGAGATATAAAGAAAGGTTCGTTCTTAGAAATGCTTCACTTTACACATATATTTCACAATTAGACAAGTGAAAGAGCAAACATATATTAACAAAAGCACAAATAAAAACAATATCAAGTTATCATTTGCTTGCATTGCAAATCGAGAGGAAATTTTAGATATCGGTCATCTCCAGATAAAGAAAATGTATCGCTGGCAGGGAGATGCGTCGCTGCTATCTCTTAAAGAGACCAAGGACGGTCGAAATCATAAGATCTGGTGATCTCAGTGCTGGAGATTCTGGAGATTTATCTCGCCGCTAGCGATATAAACAAGAGTGTATTTTGCACCAAAAGCAATATGAAAGTTTCCCCTCATGTGTGTGTGTTGGCACTCCGTCGCTTACGACGACGAGGGTTCCAGTTGATCCGATCAACGGAACAGCCTACTCATGAAATTAACGTGCAAGTGGCTGAGCACTCCACAGACACGTGTACCCTTAACGTAGTTCTCGGGGATATTCAGCGTGACACAGAGTGTGACAAGGCTGGACCTTCAAATTACAGGCACAACAGAGACAGGAAGTAAGAGTGAGAGAAAGTTGTGGTGAAAGAGTACAGCAGGGTTCGCCACCATCCCCTGCCGGAGCCTCGTGAAGCGTTAGGTGTTTTCGCTCACGAAACACTCACAACGCCCGGTCTGGGAATCGAAATCGCGATCCTATGACCGCGAGTCCGCTGCCCTAACCACTGGGCCATTGTGCCTTCCCTCATGGTATCTACCGCAATGTAGTTTGTTCTAACAGAACATCCACGTTTAAGTAGGGATAAATATTACCTCTCGGTATTAATACTGCCTCTGTCGCTGATATATATTTTTTAAGAAGAAAAACGCGTTGAAGAAGTATGTGACAAAAATGAGTACTTCGTTACTAAGGGAATTCATGCAAGAGAGAATTATTTTCCTTTTTAATTGAAAGAGCTTTCTATATGCCAGCGAAAAACAAACTGGTCAAAGTATGTGAACGCGAGCCCACCAATCAGGTCAAAGTATATGAACGCGTGTGCTTGGAGTTAAGACCGAGACGAAGTGAAGATGTAGTTAGAGCTATTATCTGTATTACAGATAATAGGGAAAATAAAAACGCAGGTAGTTGCATCCTTGAGTTGATTAATGTCTCTTCAATGAAATTTGACGGGTAAAAACTACGTTGAATTCTATCGAATGCGAGGAGAGGATTTCTTATAAATCAATGCTTCAAACAAAAATAGACTGTGATATTTATTTTGCCTGGGTTGCTCGGGTGCTCTTTTTATGACCCTCACCATTGAGAAAAAGCAAGGAGGGAGGAGGAGGAGGAGGAGGAGGAGAAGAAGAAGAAGAAGAAGAAGAAGAAGAAGAAGAAGAAGAAGAAGAAGAAGAAGAAGAAGAAGAAGAAGAAGAAGAAGAAGAAGAAATTTATATATATTGGGCAACAGTTTTTATGATTAAAAAATAAACTAGAATAAAAAGACAAAACTAGAACAGAGTTGTGTTTTCAGTACGACGCACTTACACACACACACACACACACACAACACGTACACAAAATTCATTTATCTTTTAGGAAAAGTTTGTGCCATAAATATTCGCATAAATGTTCACATTTGATTTATAGTATTCCTTGTTTTCAATAAATAAATAAATAAATAAATAAATAAAATGAAATGAAATGAAATGAAATAAGATAATATAAAACAAAAGAAAATATATGGAGAAAGGAAGGAACTCTTTGCAATTATATTATTAGTCCAGTCAGTGACTATCAATAGTAAATTAATAACAAAAGTTATCTGGAAAATGTAATGTTTTAGTTTGATTTGATCAGAGGAAGAACATTTGGTGTGTTTATCTATCACAGTGAAGTAATTCACTAATTCACTCAGGAAAGATGGTGTGTGTGTGTGTGTGTGTGTGTGTGTGTGTGTGTGTACATATTTTATTATATTTTATATATATATATGTACATTGTATTGTATTATATATATATAAACAAAAAAGGAATTTATAAAATATAAGTAAATACCTAAAAAGATGTTCAGAATTTTCTATTGATAAGATAAATTACATATTATTTATACCACGAAAAATTATATCAAAATACATAAATTATCTCGAAATACGTCTGATCATGTTTGTGTCCTTTCACCAGCTTGGTATCTTATTTATTGTTTATCAGAGTTCTAGAAAACAAAACAAAGGAAGAAAAGAAGCAACAGAATAAAAACAAATAAAAACCGATTCCTATTTTGTTTTATATGTCAGCAACTAGCAATAAGAAGACCAACGGTAGAATCATTTTCTTAAATGGAAACAATTGCTCTTTTCAGGTGTGGAGGTTGGGCAGGAGAAATTTAATAGGTTGAGCGAAAAGGAAGAAAATTTCATTGGCGCAGGCGCAACTATGTCGTGAGAAGTTTGCTTCCCAGCCACATGGTCCCAGATTCAATCTCACTGCATGGCACCTTAGGCAAGTGTCTTCTACTATAGCTTCGGGTCCACCAAAATCTTTTGGGCGAATTTGGTTGACGGAAACTGAAAGAAGCTCATCGTATACATACGTGTGTGTGTGTGCGTGTGTGCGTGTGTGTGTGCGTGTGTGCATGCATACATACATACATACATACATACATACATGCATACATGCATACATACATACATACATACATACATTAAAACGCATAGCCCAGTCGTAAGGATGTTACCCTCACAATCGCTAGGTCGTAGGTTCGATTCCCGGACCGGGCAGCATGTTGTGTTTTTGCGCAAAACACTTCATTTCAAGTTGGTCTGCGATCATTTCGACATCTGACGTATGGCACACTTGTGCACCTGCGCAAGCAAGGTCGATTTAAGGGAGGGTGTGAGATAATGTACAACATATATATTTGATCACTATAAACAAATCCTTTCTGCAGGTCCTGCAGAAAGGACTGAACACTCATATGACATCTTGAATGAGAGATTTACATCATGTGTGTGTGTGTGTGTGTGTGTGTGTGTGTGTGTGTGTGTGTGTGTGTACACAAATATATATAGATAGATACAAACATACATACATACATACATACATACATACATACATACATACATATATATATATATATATATATATATATATACGCACACATACAGGTATGGTGATACAAACAGGAAAAATAGAACTCAAAATATGAGTATATGTATATTTTTATTAATATTTAACAGAAGCAAGAGTTACTCAAGTTTCATGTGTTGGCATATACGTGGTCTGATCAATAAGTATCCGGACTGTTGCCATAGTAACGAAGCTAAAGCACGTGAAATGAAGCTGCTTAGCACAGGCTGACCTTCAACTCTGTTGTGCATGCGAACTAAGTCTTAACATTGTAGCTTACTTCCGCTGTCTACAGTAGTGCTTGGAAGTAACGTGTGTGGCGCGTGATCATTGCATTAACCATAACAGAGAAAGTTGAGCAGAGAACCTGCATCAAATTTTGCCAAAAGCCTGACGATGCCTGCTCAGAGGTCTACGCAAAGTTTTCAAAAGTTTTCATCGTTCTCGAAACAATCAGGGAGATCTTGTGCAACTGAAATCCGAGTGTCTTCTTGGTCAGCTGAAAGCAGTTTTGGCACAAACTTGGCAGACACGCGTCTCATACCTAAATCTTCAGGGATAATGGACTGGACCGTAACTAATCTGCACATTCCCTGATAACACACGGATGGTGATTCGACGATTCCTCCTCAAGCTACACGCACATCTGCGATGTTTTCCTCAGTTCTGCTGGTTGCGGGTCTCCGAGAACGTTCGTCAATATCGACATTTTTTCGGCTATCTTGGAAACGTCTGAACCACTCGTACGCTTGTGTGCGGCTCATACACTCCTCTCCATACACTTTCTGCAATTTTGCGTAGGACTCTGAGCAGGTATCACCATGACAACTTTCTCTGTTATGGTCAATGCGACGATCACACGCTACACACCTTCCTTCCAAGCACTGTTGTAAACAGCGGAAGTGAGCTAGAACGTTAAAACTTAGTGCGTATGTACAGCAGAGTCAAGAGTCAATTTGTGCCAAGTGACTTTACTCTGCGTACTTTAGCTTCGTTGCTATGACAACAGTCCGGATACATATTGATCAGACCTCGTATATATATATATATATAGTTCAAATTTACAGAAGACAAAAGACGAAGACAAGTGAAGAAATATCAAACAGGTGTATTAGTTTAACGCTCGGAAAGAATGGGTAAGTCTTTGACTTTTGCTCCTACGCTCTTCGACAAAAAGGATTGAGAGGAGAAAACACGGAGAGAGAGGTTTAACGTGATGCACTGTCTTGGTTAACTGTTTAGAAAATGCTGCCAGATGCTACGGACTAAAAGTCAGCTTCAGGAAGATAGCTGTAGCACCAACCAGCACATCGACACCCAAAACAGGATCCTATTGTTCGATGTATCGGACAGAAGGACAGACAGACAGACAGACAGACAGACAGACAGACAGACAGACAGACAGACAGATAGATAGATAGATAGATAGATAGATAGATAGATAGATAGATAGATAGACAGACGACGGATGGATGGACAGGCAGACGGACGGACGGACAGACAGACTGATAGATAGATAGATAGATAGATAGATAGATAGATAGATAGATAGATAGATAGACAGACAGACAGACAGACAGACAGACAGACAGACAGACAGACAGACAGACAGACAGACAGACAGACAAATAGACACACACTCACAGAAACACAGACGCACATACAGACACTTACATACATACAATCGTACATACATACATACATACTTACATGCATACATACATAACGACAAACAGACAGACAGACAGACAGGCAGACAGACAGACGGACAGACAGACCGACAGACAGACAGACAGACAGATAGATAGATAGATAGATAGATAGATAGGTTTCTTTATTAGCCACACAGGGCTCAACACAGAGGGGACAAAATACAAATGTAGAGTTTTTTTCTTTTCGAGGGGGGCGAAAACAAAGCAGAAAAAAAGTGGGGACAACGATGAAAAAAAAACATCGCAAAACGTTTGGGGTATTTACAAAAAATACGAAATAATACAGAAAATTCCCAATAAATGGGGAGGTTATTCGTGGAAAGAAAAACCTACGAAAAGACCACGGTAACCTCGGTCCTTAGTGTCACAGTTTGTTAAATAAAATTTCTTTTATTTATGCAAGAAACGTAAGTAACTCTGTTTACAAAATTTTAAAACGTTTTATAGAATCATGGTCAAGGTGGCTTCGTCATTTATACGTGCCATTCTTGCTACATGTATCCATCTTTTTTCGAAACATTTGCTAGACAACACTTGCCTCTCTACTCTCACCTTCCTTTTCAAGTGATACTTGAAAAAGTTGATGAGAGATTGACCAGAGAGGAAAGTGTTTGTCTCTAATCCTTTCAGACGCGTCCACCAGATGCATTCTTTCTCCATAGCCACAAGTACGATAAATACAGCTCTTCCTTCCCGTTTAAAGGAAGGAGGCGTGACGATATTGACGATAGACTCGGTTGATAAACCGACTCGTCCCACACGCGACAGCAGTCGTTCGACATAAGCCCACAGCTCCGAAATGGTTGGACACTGCACGAGTGCGTGCAGAACGGTTTCGTCGCTCTGACCGCATCTCGGGCAGGTCGGCCCCGCATTTCGCGAGCCGTGTCTATAGAACTTATCCCGAACGGGTAGCGCTTCTCGGTAGCACTGCCAGGCCAGGGATCTCTGGAAGTTTTCCATAGGTCCCGGCCCGAAAGTCGTCCTGAACAGGCGGGTCAGGTATTCCTCGTCGACGCCCAGGTTCGCCCCGAGATCGTCGTCGTACCTGCCCTCCACTAATCCCCTATAGAATGATTTCGTTGTGATGCAGCCGCTCAAAGTCGACCCGGGACGGCAAAGTTGTTGCAGAGCAACGCGACACTCACGGTGCCATTCACCATTCCTCGGCCTCTTTTTGATCCACGACTGCAGCTCGGTCATGGAGATGAGCTGCGGGAAAGCGCGTCGCACAAACGGCGACCACACCTGCTCACCGTCGTCTACGGAGAGCCGGAGATGTCGCAGTCTCAGCGCATGTCTGCGCATCATCAACCACGGCATGCCCAGCCTTCCTTTCAGCGGGTGTTGGCAACAAACGGATCGCCTCACCATCGGAACGCTTCCTTTCCACAAAAAGCGGAAGAGGATGCGCTCCATTTCGGTGATGGCGCGATCGGGACAAGGCACGACGGTCAGGCGGTATTCAATGACGGACGCGATGTACGCGTTCGCCACCTCCGCCCGACCTTTTAGGGACAGTTTCCTCTCGGACCATTACCGGCAGAGAGTGGCCACCCTACTCGTTATCTCGTCCCAGTTCTTCTCCGTTTGCAGGTCCGGACCGAACCAGACTCCGAGCAACTTGACCGGACCGTCCGTCCAGCGTCCCACTGTTGAGGCGCTGCCGGACGGTATGGGCTTGCTTCTCCAGGTGCCGAGCAGCAAACCCACCGATGTCGTTATTTGTGATGTTTGTTTTAGAGATAATGTAATTCATCAACTCTGTGTTTGTACTGTCTATTGCTGTTAGCAGTGTTTTTTGTATATTACTATTGGTGTTAGTAGTATTTTCGGGAGATGTGAATCTCCCTGCTTTGTTTGTGTTTGCATTTTGTTTTGTTTTCTTCTTACTGCGCTTCCTCTTTCCTTTCGTAGCTATTTTCCAACCCTCCCCACTCTCTTCATCTGATGATGGGAGATCTGAGGAGTCAGAAAGAGGTAACGGCAAATTTTGTGCGTCTGTGTGTGTTTCTGTGAGTGTTTGTGTTGCTGTTTTTGTTGGTGTTGGCTGCTTGTTATTTTTGTGTGGTGTATGTGATATGGGGGAGGGAGAGGCAGTCTTGGAATTTTCTTTTTTTTTCTCTTCTGTTTTTGCAGTTTCTGTTGTCTTTTCTGTTGTGGTTATTGCTGATATTTCTGTTGTTGTTTTTTGTGTTGCTGGTGGTGTTGGTAGTAAGGTTTTTCTGTTGGGGGTATTTGGTAGTTGCTTCTGTTGTTGTTGTTGTTGTTGTTGTTGTTGTTGTTTTTGTTTAGCGGCCAGAGGGCAGTCCTTTTTCAGATGTGCTTCGCTGTTGCATAGGTAACAGCGAGGTCGCCTGCCCTCTACCACCACATACAGCTTGTGGTCCTCTGCCAATCTAATGTTTGGAGGAATTTTCTGTGAAGCCTCCTCCGTGATGTGGAGAAGGATTTCCAGATTCTTCCCTCCCCAGTTCTTTTCCTCTCCGACCGTAATCTCCAAAATATTTGCCTCCTCCATTTCCAGGCACACGGCCGATATCAGCCATTGGGTGTCCACCTCCGATGGCACATTTTTTATCATAACTTTGGTCACTCTCTGTCCTAGATAACTCGGTATCATTACCAAGTCATCTGTGCGGAGAGAGAGTGTCGAAAATTGTTTAGCTAAATTTTCATCCAGAAATCTCACTTGCACCGTTCCAAATTTTCTTCCCCAGGTGACATGATTCTGATAAGGCCAAATTTTTCTAAGACAAACTTCAATTTTATCTGTGCTAACATTTTCTACACGTCTGGTTTTTGTGTTTACCAGTTTATAAATGATGCACTTTTTGTTTTTCATTTCTATAATATCTTTTGGTATGTTTATTCTGACATCATCTCCTTCTTTCGTAAGAAGGGATTTTGTGTCTTTTATTTGTTTTTGTGTGAATGTCACTATTGTTCTTTTTTCCTTTAGAGCATTTGCGAAATTTGTTTTTGTTGTGCTGGCGGACATGTTCTTCTGGATATTTTTGTTTATGTTGGTGTATGTACTGCCTGGTTCAAAGGTGGTGGTAGTGGCAGCAGAGTTTGTTGAACAGGTGATGGTGTCATTGCTGACGGTCGATAACTTTACGTCCTTGTTGTTGCTGTTGTTGTTGTTGTCGTTGTTGTTGTTGTTGTTGTTGTCGTTGTTGTTGGTGGTGGTGATGATGGCGTCAGCAGCAATGGTACTTACGTCAGAGACATTTGTGACGGTCTTTACGCATGGTTTTGTAACCTTGGTTACAGTTTTGTTTTTGTTGTTGGTGTTGGTGGTGGTGGTGGTGGTGAGAGGGCTGTTAGTAGCTGTAATCACCGTCTTTGTGACGTTTACAGCAACTGCGTTCCTGTCACTGTGTGAGCACGCGCTATTCTGTTCTTTTTTCTCTTCTGGCATCTGAAGCCTCGGGAAATGCTTGTCAAAAGAACAAGACAAGCGTTCCAAAATTATGTTTCTCGACATTTTTCAAATGTCAAGAAGGAAGTTTTTGTATTTTGCTAGGGCCGAAACTGCCCCTGGGGGCCAATTCCTACCCTTGAAAATATACACAAATGAAGCCTAGGTGCTTCGCAACAAAATTATTTAAAAATTCCAACAAAAAGTGGACAATAAAAGGTCAAATAAACGTTTACCTTCGCAGCCGATGTGACAGCACGTCCGTGAGAAGAGATAGATAGATAGATAGATAGATAGATAGGTTTCTTTATTAGCCACACAGGGCTCAACACAGAGGGGACAAAATACAAATGTAGAGTTTTTCTTTTCGAGGGGGTCGAAAACAAAGCAGAAAAAAAAACAAAAGTGGGGACAACGATGAAAAGAAAAAAAAAAAAAAAAAAAAAAAAAACATCGCAAAACGTTTGGGGTATTTACAAAAAATACGAAATAATACAAAAAATTCCCAATAAATGGGGAGGTTATCCGTGGAAAGAAAAACCTACGAAAAGACCACGGTAACCTCGGTCTTTAGCGTCACAGTTTGTTAAATAAAATTTCTTTGTTTACAAAATTTTAAAACGTTTTATAGAATCATGGTCAAGGTGGCTTCGTCATTTATACGTGCCATTCTTGCTACATGTATCCATCTTTTTTCGAAACATTTGCTAGACAACACTTGCCTCTCTACTCTCACCTTCCTTTTCAAGTGATACTTGAAAAAGTTGATGAGAGATTGACCAGAGAGGAAAGTATTTGTCTCTAATCCTTTCAGACGCGTCCACCAGATGCATTCTTTGGCCATAGCCACAAGTACGATAAATACAGCTCTTCCTTCCCGTTTAAAGGAAGGAGGCGTGACGATATTGACGATAGACTCGGTTGATAAACCGACTCGTCCCACACGCGACAGCAGTCGTTCGACATAAGCCCACAGCTCCGAAATGGTTGGACACCGCACGAGTGCGTGCAGAACGGTTTCATCGCTCTGACCGCATCTCGGGCAGGTCGGCCCCACATTTCGCGAGCCGTGTCTATAGAGCTTATCCCGAACGGGTAGCGCCTCTCGGTAACACTGCCAGGCCAGGGATCTCTGGAAGTTGTCCATAGGTCCCGGCCCGAAAGTCGTCCTGAACAGGCGGGTCAGGTATTCCTCGTCGACGCCCAGGTTCGCCCCGAGATCGTCGTCGTACCTGCCCTCCACTAATCCCCTATAGAATGACTTCGTTGTGATGCAGCCGCTCAAGGTCGACCCGGGACGGCAAAGTTGTTGCAGAGCAACGCGACACTCACGGTGCCATTCGCCATTCCTCGGCCTCTTTTTGATCCACGACTGCAGCTCGGTCATGGAGACGAGCTGCGGGAAAGCGCGTCGCACAAACGGCGACCACACCTGCTCACCGTCGTCTACGTAGAGCCGGAGATGTCGCAGTCTCAGCGCATGTCTGCGCATCATCAACCACGGCATGCCCAGCCCTCCTTTCAGCGGGTGTTGGCAACAAACGGATCGCCTCACTATCGGAACGCTTCCTTTCCACAAAAAGCGGAAGAGGATGCGCTCCATTTCGGTGATGGCGCGATCGGGACAAGGCACGACGGTCAGGCGGTATTCGATGACGGACGCGATGTACGCGTTCGCCACCTCCGCCCGACCTTTTAGGGACAGCTTCCTCTCGGACCATTGCCGGCAGAGAGTGGCCACCCTACTCGTTATCTCGTCCCAGTTCTTCTCCGTTTGCAGGTCCGGACCGAACCAGACTCCGAGCAACTTGACCGGACCGTCCGTCCAGCGTCCCACTACTGAGGCGCTGCCGGACGGTATGGGCTTGCTTCTCCAGGTGCCGAGCAGCAAACCCACCGACTTATCCCGGTTGATTTTCGCTCCCGTCACCGCTTCGTAGTCTTTCAGCGTCTCGCCGACAAGCTCGATGTGCTCGTGGCTAGACGCTATGACGGTGACGTCGTCCGCGTATGCCGACACGCTCGTCCCGCACCCCAGTTCTCGCGGGATGCCCCTCAGCGTCGCCAGCTTCCGCAGTAGTGGCTCGAGAGTCAATACGTACAGGAGCGGCGACAGGGGGCATCCCTGACGAACCGAACGTGCAATGTCGAAGGGTCCCGATAGACGTCCATTGACGCGAACAACCGAACGGATGCCTGTGTACAAGGCAGCCATCCAGCCGCGGAAAACGGGACCGAAGCCGGCCGCTTCGAGGACGGCCTCCAAGTATCGATGGTCTACCCTATCGAAAGCTTTGGATTGATCCAAATTGATCAGGGCCCCACCCATGCCAGGTTCCTTAACTACCCTCTCTATGATGTAGCGCATCAGATGGAGGTTGTCATGGATGCTCCGGCCCGGCACGGCGCACGTCTGCTCCGTGCCGACCAGTTTCTCGATGACAAGCGCCAAACGCTTGGCTAACACCTTGGCCAAAATTTTCATGTCTGCATTGAGCAGAGTGATGGGCCTAAAGTTATCTATGGCGTCCCCCTTGTTTGGATCTTTCTTCAGCAGCGTTACCGCTCCTCGGCTCACAAAACCGGGAATGCTCCCGTTCTGCTGCCAGTTGCAGTACACGACCGCCAAGACTTCTCCAAACAAGTCTGGCATACAGTTGTAAAGCTCGTAGGGCAGACCATCCAAACCCGGAGATTTGTCCGTCGAGCAACCCGCCATCGCGTCCCTCACCTCCTCCGCCGTGATGACCCCTTCGCAGCACTCCGCCTCTCTTGCCGAGAGTCGTGGCAAGCTGTGCAGGTAGGCACTAAAGTCCACCCTGCCTTCTCGCTCGCCACTCCTCCCGAACAGTCGGGCAAAATGCCGCTGAAACGCCTCGCACATCTTGCTCGGCTCGAGCAATTCGCGCCCCTGTTCGTCTACCAGAGACCGGATGGTGGCTCTGTTACCCCGCTGCGCCTCCGCCACCCGGGCCTCTCGTGCGGCTCCAACACCTTCATTCCTCAGAGCACGCATCCTTGCCCTGACAGCACACCCTTCGTGTTTAGCATTGAAGTGTTGGTCGAGGGCCAACCTCGCCGCTAAAACGTCGGATGCGATGCCACTTCGCAATGCCTCTTCTAACTTTATCACTAGCTCCCCCTCTTCTCTGTTCCTCTCTACAGCTAGTGCCCTGCTATACCTTATTGCTTCCGCCCTCACTGCTCTCTTGAGGGCAAACCACCATTTGTTGTTGACGATGGCTCCCGTCAAAGCCCTCTTTACTAACGTGCTAATCCGGTCTCTGAAAACCTGTCTCGACGGGAAAGACGCGTTTAGTTTCCAGTAACCGGGACCCTGCCTATGTGCCTTATCTATGTCTAGCGTACACGTCACAAGTTTGTGATCCGTGTAGCTGACTATGTGGAACTGTGGACATCCTAAACTATCTCTATCTCTTGTCCTACACACTATCCTATCTAGATACGATCTCGACGACCCAATGCGGTTGCTCCAAGTCCACGTTGGCACATTTGGGTGGTCGAGTCGGTACCTGTCAGACAACTGGAAGCGTCTGAGCAGGTCTATGAGGCCTTTGCATCCCCTTCTAGTTTTGTCACTCCCCACGTAGTCTAGACGCGTGTCCAAGGTAGCATTCCAATCCCCCACTAAAAGTAAGGGACGAGACGTTCCCAGGAATACTTCTAGACGTCGAAAGAAGTCTGACCGACCTGTTAAAGGAGGCACATAAACTGCCAGCAACCGAAAAGCGCCTCCATCGCTGCCGTCCACATCTAGGACAACCAGTCTACCCTCCGGGTCCGTAAATATCGTCTTTACTTGGAGATCCAGACTCTTGCGAAAAAGAACCGCCGTGCCACTACCGCCCATCCTCGGCAGACAGGGAGAAAAATAAACGTTAAACTGTCCGCCAAACATGGACTTTAGGGCCCGCGGTTCATGGAGTCTGGTCTCACTAATGGCTATGATATCCAAATTGTGTGACTTGATGTCATTTAAGAGGTACCCTTGTTTCCAAGGGGACCCTAAGCCACGCACATTCACACAACCAATCTTCACCATGATTCTATTTATACGTGTGCTTTAAAGCACAAAACAAAAGAACAGAGTGTTACTTGCCGTTAGAAAGTTTTGTTTCCTCCTTGGATTTTTCACCAAGGAGGCTATTGTACAATTTCTTGCACAAATATTTCTGGAATCCCCCTACCGAGTTGGGGTAGAGGGATTTTATTGTGTTGTGTAATGCTGGTGTTACATGAATAATTTTAATGTGTTTTGGCGGTGTTGTACGTGGGTGGTTGTTGGTTTTGATATCGTTATTTGTGATGTTTGTTTTAGAGTTGATGTAATTCATCAACTCTGTGTTTGTACTGTCTATTGCTGTTAGCATTGTTTTTTTTATATTACTATTGGTGTTAGTAGTATTTTCGGGAGATGTGAATCTCCCTGCTTTGTTTGTGTTTGCATTTTGTTTTGTTTTCTTCTTACTGCGCTTCCTCTTTCCTTTCGTAGCTATTTTCCACTCCTCCCCACTCTCTTCATCGGATGATGGGAGATCTGAGGAGTCAGAAAGAGGTAACGGCAAATTTTGTGCGTCTGTGTGTGTTTCTGTGAATGTTTGTGTTGCTGTTTTTATTGATGTTGGCTGCTTGTTATTTATGTGTGGTGTATGTGATATGGGGGAGGGAGAGGCAGTCTTGGAATTTTCTTTTTTTTCTTCTGTTTTTGCAGTTTCTGTTGTCTTTTCTGTTGTGGTTATTGCTGATATATCTGTTGTTGTTTTTTGCGTTGCTGGTGGTGTTGGTAGTAAGGTTTTTCTGTTGGGGGTATTTGGTAGTTGCTTCTGTTGTTGTTGTTGTTGTTGTTGTTGTTGTTGTTGTTGTTGTTGTTGTTGTTGTTGTTGTTGTTGTTGTTGTTTTTGTTTAGCGGCCAGAGGGCAGTCCTTTTTCAGATGTGCTTCGCTGTTGCATAGGTAACAGCGAGGTCGCCTGCCCTCTACCACCACATACAGCTTGTGGTCCTCTGCCAATCTAATGTTTGGAGGAATTTTCTGTGAAGCCTCCTCCGTGATGTGGAGAAGGATTTCCAGATTTTTCCCTCCCCAGTTCTTTTCCTCTCCGACCGTAATCTCCAAAATATTTGCCTCCTCCATTTCCAGGCACACGGCCGATATCAGCCATTGGGTGTCCACCTCCGATGGCACATTTTTTATCATAACTTTGGTCACTCTCTGTCCTAGATAACTCGGTATCATTACCAAGTCATCTGTGCGGAGAGAGAGTGTCGAAAATTGTTTAGCTAAATTTTCATCCAGAAACCTTACTTGCACCGTTCCAAATTTCCTTCCCCAGGTGACATGATTCTGATAAGGCCAAATTTTTCTAAGACAAACTTCAATTTTATCTGTGCTAACATTTTCTACACGTCTGGTTTTTGTGTTTACCAGTTTATAAATGATGCACTTTTTGTTTTTCATTTCTATAATATCTTTTGGGATGTTTATTCTGACATCATCTCCTTCTTTCGTAAGAAGGGATTTTGTGTCTTTTATTTGTTTTTGTGTGAATGTCACTGTTGTTCTTTTTTCCTTTAGAGCATTTGCGAAATTTGTTTTTGTTGTGCTGGCGGACATGTTCTTCTGGATATTTTTGTTTATGTTGGTGTATGTACTGCCTGGTTCAAAGGTGGTGGTAGTGGCAGCAGAGTTTGTTGAACAGGTGATGGTGTCATTGCTGACGGCCGATAACTTTACTTCCTTGTTGTTGCTGTTGTTGTTGTTGTTGTCGTTGTTGCTGTTGTTGTTGTTGTTGTTGTTGTCGTTGGTGGTGGTGATGATGGCGTCAGCAGCAGTGGTGCTTACGTCAGAGACATTTGTGACGGTTTTCACGCATGGTTTTGTAACCTTGGTTACAGTTTTGTTTTTGTTGTTGGTGGTGGTGGTGGTGGTGGTGGTGGTGGTGGTGGTGGTGAGAGGGCTGTTAGTAGCTGTACTCACAGTCTTTGTGACGTTTATAGCAACTGCGTTCCTGTCACTGCATGAGCACGCGCTATTCTGTTCTTTTTTCTCTTCTGGCATCTGAAGCCTCGGGAAATGCTTGTCAAAAGAACAAGACAAGCGTTCCAAAATTATGTTTCTCGACATTTTTCAAATGTCAAGAAGGAAATTTTTCTATTTTGCTAGGGCCGAAACTGCCCCTGGGGGTCAATTCCTGCCCTTGAAAATACACACAAATGAAGCCTAGGTGCTTCGCAACAAAATTATTTAAAAATTCCAACAAAATGTGGACAGTAAAAGGTCAAATAAACGTTTACCTTCGCAGCCGATGTGACAGCACGTCCGTGAGAAGAGATAGATAGATAGATAGATAGATAGATAGATAGATAGATAGATAGATAGATAGATAGATAGATAGATAGACAGATAGACTATCACGTCTGTATATGTATAGCTACATTTTCTAATGGATGCTTTTCTAATTTAAGTTGGCGGATTATGACCTGATGGATATTTAGCTCTTAAACCTAGCAGGTCGATAGTTTGCAGTAAATTTTGTTGTGTATTCCTATCTCAGTCATGTTCATACTAAACTGCCACGAAAGGCTTGTATATCTAGACTTATATTAAATTATAGATATAGCCTTTAATTAAGATGGTAGTGTGTGACTGTGAGGGATTTAGCTACTATTTTCAGCCTCTCTGTCTTATATGAAACTTTCAGTTTCATGTCTTCAGATTATGTTGCTGAAGTAACAGACAGCTTTTTCATAGGTTACTTTTAGAGATGGTGATAAAAAGTGAAGAGTTTTCGGTTACATATATTTATAACAACAGCATTATTATTACTAGAGTGTTTTATTCAGTTATTTACAACAGAAACATTATTAGTATTTCATAAATTCTTAACAGCAGTTGAGAAGAACTAGTAATAGAAAGCAAATCAAAATCTTCTCAGCATGATTAAAAGTATTATGAGATTTCTGAGAACTTAAGTACTTTATATGTATTATTAGCCCACTTGTTTTACTGGAGTCTGCGTTTTAGCATACCTGTCAATACATTTAATTTAATTGGTCGCAGATTTCCTTGCAAAGAAAATTAGAGGTATTTCTCTGCCAGAATCTTATCTCAACAGTTGTGTGTGTGTGTATTTAGTGGAGGCGCAATGGCCCAGTGGTTAAGGCAGCGGACTCGCGGTCATAGGATCGCGGTCCCGATTCCCAGACCGGGCGTTGTGAGTGTTTATTGAGCGAAAACACCTAACGCTTCACGAGGCTCCGGCAGGGGATGGTGGCGAACCCTGCTGTACTCTTTCACCACAACTTTCTCTCACTCTTACTTCCTGTCTTTGTTGTGTCTGTAATTCAAAGGGTCAGCCTTGTCACACTGTGTCACGCTGAATATCCCCGAGAACTACGTTAAGGGTACACGTGTCTGTGGAGTGCTCAGCCACCTGCACGTTAATTTCACGAGCAGGCTGTTCCGTTGATCGGATCAACTGGAACCCTCGACGTCGTAAGCGACGGAGTGCCAACAACAATGCGTGTGTATTTGTAGGTGAGTACGCGTGTATGCGTATATGTATATATATATAATGCATGTGTGCATGCGTGTGTGTGTGTGTGTGTATGTGTGTGCCTGTGTGTGCCTGTGAGTATATGTGTATTCTTCCCTATCGTACCTCTTACCCGGTCATATTGTCCTGCAGGTGTTGACCTGCTTCAATTTAAACTGAACAGTAACATCGGTCTCACCAGTCTAGAAGGGTCTGAAATAGTCATACGGTCGGTCCCTTCCCCCAGAATCAGTGAATAAAATCTGTTTGTGTATATGCATACATACATATATATATATATATATATATATATATATATATATATATATATATATATAGATAGATAGATAGATAGATAGATAGATAGATAGATAGATAGATAGATAGATAGATAGATAGATAGATAGATAGATAGATAGATGGACATACATACATACATACATGCACACAGACACACACATATGTGCGTTTGTAAGTATAGCATAATATATTTTACATACACACGCGCATCTGTGTCTGTGCTTGTGTGTGTGTGTGTGTGTGTGTGTGTGTGTGTGTGTGTGTGTGTGTGTGTGTGTGTGTGTGCATTTCAAATGAAAGATGTGTCATCGTTCTAATCGACATGTTCCTCTCTCTGACATCATCGGCTATATTATTCATGAAAGGATTTACAAGAAGTGCAAAGCTAAGCTTCAGTTTTTGGAAGTCATCAAACTTGGTTAGGAAATTTTCTCACACTTCTTGTATTTCACCTTTGTAACTCTTCTAGTCCGTAGTCTTTTATTTCGATATCAGGCAATGTAATTATTCTCTTATTAATAATAGGAAAAATGACTGTAATTTCTCGGCAATATGTTCCTTTCGGTAAGAAATATATTCAACCTTTCAACATAGTCAGGATATTTTTGTTTGTTTAAGGAAAGTAACAGTAAGCACTCATAGATTCCCAAACCTATTCAAGATTATACTGGTTGACAACGTAATGGAAAGAGATATCATCAGGTTTATCTTTTATCTTTTGTTCTTCAATGACATTAAAGAACTTCCTTGTTTTCCTACTTAAGAGTATGAAAACGACAGTTATTATGAACTCTCATCTTCAAACTGTCGTTCATAATATTTTCATACTTGAAGTAGCTGAATGCCATTTGTTCACAATGAGTAGTGCAACTCGTCAATATTTCAACAGATGGAGAGTATCCAACATAAGAAGGTAACTGAGTTATACTTCCCGCCAAGTGATCAAGATTCAGAAGCTTAACAAAAAATATGAGGAGATATTGTGTTTATAAAAGTTACTTTTTATTAAGAGGTCAGTTGCCTTCTCGATTAACCGTTCCTAGGATGGAACGAGTCCCTTCAGTCCTTGCAGGATTGCCATGTGTGTGATTGTGTTTGTAATATAGGGGTTCATTTAGATCTGAAATGAGTTTTGTTTCCACTACTTTAAACATAGTCTCTTGGGATGCTACAAAGAGGTCATCAGCGTAGATGAACCTCTCAATTTTCTAGCTCGTTGGCTGGTCGAATGTGACGACCACACAAGGGGATGGATATGGGTGAGGAAACACCCTCTTGATTTCAGTCGCTGGGCTGGGAGTTGGAAATTATGGAAGAGGTAGCGCTTATCACTTTTGTCGTCCCGACTTGACTAGCCACTTCTCGTTTGATATCAGCAGGGTCAATGCCACTGTGGAGGTGCAGGTGGCTTGTGTTTTGGGGTTTCATGCAACCAGTCATCGGTTTGCAGATGTTGTTTAGCGCTGGGTCAAGTTTCTCGGCGTGGGTTGATCGCTCCCAGACAGAATATGCCTTCTCCACAAAGGGATAGCGCAAAGCCTAAACCGTATATCTTAATCGGTATGAATGAGAAAGGAAGGGGCTAATAAAGTTAAAAAAACAGGCATTCACCTCTGTGTGAGTGAGTATGTGTATATGTGTGTGTATGAAAAAGGGAAGTATGTGAATGTTTGTGTGTGTGTGTATTGTGTGTGCGCTTGAAAATAAAAACTGACATCATTCCAATTCTGTTTGAGTATGTGTGTGCTTGGGAAATATGTGAATGCTTGTATCTATGATTATTCTGTACTTCATTTTGTACCTTGTTTAAATAGCAATTAGCCATCAATTATAAAGGGCTAATAAATAAATATATAGAAATATCAAAACAGTAGTAAGATAATTAAATGAATTAAATGTAAAAATCCACCGTCTCACAATCACAGATGAATCAAAATTAAAATATTCATAATATCTTAAAAATTAAATTGAAAATTTAAAATTTTTTTTAATTCAAACATTTTTTAAATTAACAAAAGAAAAGAAAGGAAAAACAATGCAAGAGGAACCAACTTTAGTAATTACAAAGGGTGAAATCAAAATTATCAAACTCTCAAAAACCACTAAATCAAAATGAAACCAAATAGAATAAAACACCTATAATAGACATCTTTAATTAAAATATTTAAACACATTTATTAATATGAACACAAGAAAAAAACCCTTTCAGATTTAGAGGTTAGCCGCCTTCTTCTAGAAAATAGAATCAAAAATAATTCCTCAGAACAAAGAAAGCAGAACCTATTACCAATCCTATAAGCCGGGGCCGTCCTCAAAATGCTCCATTGAATAAAATACGTTATATTATCTTTAAGATTCTAGATGAAATTACTAAAACAAGTAGTAGAAGCCCTATTTCTGTTCCTAAAGGAATGATAATGATTCGAAACCCTTTTCTTGATATAATTAGCAGAAGAACCAATATATAAGTAATCATTACCTTCAGAAATAACTTTAGCTTGATAAACTACATCCCTACGCTTACAAAAATTACCGAATAAACAATTTTCTTTGTTTCTACAATCACAAAGGAAATTCTAACCCCTATTTGCACCTTCAACAATTGAATTATCATTAAGTGAAATGCTATAAGTTCCACTATTATTGAAACTTATATTAGAATTCAAATCATCGCTACCAAACTGGCTATTAGGAAAAATCATTAACATTGGTACTCATGGAATTAGTCTCGCTAGTATTAGCTAAGTTATCACGAAGATAAAAACTGGATAATTTCTTTTCATTAATAGAAGAAATAATCTGAGATAAATTCCGAGAGACCAAAAATGCAACCTTAATGGATCTTGGATTCAAAATCTCATATCTACTTTTTTATTAAAGTGTTTTAAATACAATTTATACACCGCCCCACCTAAGTTACTTTTTAATTAACTGGCATAGGGAATAACATACCATATAAATTCAACTTTTACGATGAAAGTAAACAAACAAAGTTTTTGTTTTTTTTTAGAAGCATTGCGATGTATTGTAAGGTACAGAAATAAATTTATTTCTTAAACGCGTGGTAATGCTATAAATAGCGTGATCAGGATAAATTATCCATATAATGCAGAAAAATACGTTACTGGCCAGCCATGTCTCATGGCTGGCTTACTCTCACAGTAGTTATGCCCACTTCCTGATTTATATTTACCCTTCCGTTTAGATTTGGGACATTTCAAATCAAATCCATAGCCATTATTAATAAGTTTCGATTTATCAGTATAATCATAGCTGGAAATATCTAGATATTCAGTTTTCCTATTGTAACCGACCTTTTTAAGGGCTATATTATAGTAATCAGCATTCCTATCAAAAATTTCCTAACAAGAAGATAAGGCAGAAATTCTTCTAGAAATATTGTAAATTAGAAATGTTTTAACACAGCCTGGATGATTACTTTCTGAATTAATATATTTCAGATTAGAGTTAGGCTTATGATAAGGTTTGTAAATATCAGGAATTAAATTGAAGTTAACATCTAGGAAGTTGACAGATGTATGTTCATTTACTATTGTGATAAATAAACCAAAGCTAACTCTAAAAAACCAGTGAAACTTCTTTCTGTATTGATCCAATTTCCTATTTGTAACATTCTTAACAGTAAACAAAGAGTCATCTCGGTATAAACCCCCAGCAAGCTCTGGAAACTCACACCCTAACTTAAACAGAATGTAAACACTTACAATGTCCGCAACCTCGGCAGAATCTCCGGCCCCCATAGGAATATCAAAACCATCATAACTATCTTTTCTAACCCAAGACTAATTCGCAAATTCAATAACAGATTTTCTAGCCGCCAAAATGATCTTAATTTCATCAATACTCAAGTCAGAATTACTCTTAGCAAATATTAGGGCCTTGTTTAAAATGACTTGATTAATTGAATAATAATAATTATTAATATCTATTTGAATAAACCTAGTCCTACCCTTATTCTCAATTTTATTAAACCAATTGATAACCTCATAATACTTAGATGAAAAATGCAACTTATACTTATTCTTAAGAATTAGAATATAATTGTCTAAAATGGCCTTACTGAGTCTCCCCAAATCTGATTTCCCTGGGCAAATCAAGCGCACTTTAGGGTTTTATATATATTTTTATATATTATATATATATTTCTGGTTTTGAAAACCTGGCGTTCTAGTTATCTTTCATTCTCTTATTATTTGTTCGTTTCCGTCTGGGCTATGAAAGGTGCGTAATTGGTACTTATTTAATCGACCCAGAAAGGATGAAAGGCAAAGTCGACCTCGGCGGAATTTGAACTCAGAACGTAGCGGCAGACGAAATACCGCTAAGCATTTCGCCCGACGTGCTAACATTTCTGATAACATTTCTCTACGTGGATTTATGAATGAAAGTTTGGTAATTGCGTTTATTTCCACCACGTGACACTTATTGTTGCAAACATATTTTAACTAACCTAAACTATACACACACACAAATACATTCATATATATATGTCTCGAGTTATAGCTGTAATTCAAATGGGCCAGCCTTGTCATATTCTGTGTGAGGCTGAATCTCCCAGAGAACTACGTTAATGTTATGCATGTCTGTGGAATACTTAGTCATTCGTGAGTTCATTTTATCCTCGTGTGGTAATGAAAAGTGAAACTGACATCCAATATTTGCTGTTTGCATGTATCTATGTATGAACTTTTCTTTGGATTTATGTATCGACTGTCACTCTCACTTACTCTCTTTCTCTTTCACTTCTTTTGTGTCCCTCTTCTCTCCCGCTTTTGATTTAACAATGTGTATATGTATCTATGTATCTACTTCTCTTGCAATGTGATAAACTTTTAAAAACACAACACAAACACCATCACCACTCACTGTCTCTTTCACTCTCTCTCTCTCTTTCTCTCTCTCTCTATCTTTCTTTCTCTCTTACGTCCTCTCTGAAACATTTAAAAACATAAAACGAACCCTGGCACCACTCACTATCCCTTTCTTTCTCACTCTTTCACTTTCTCTCTCACTCTCCCTTTCTCTCTGTCTCTCTCTTACTTCCTCTCTGTCCTCCTCCCTTTCGATTTGCCACTTCTTTTAAGTGTGGCACACACAACAGGTACGTACAAAAGCAAAAAGTTAGCGTATTAATATTATTGATAATATAATAAATTTGAATGTCAGTGTGTCACACTTTTTAACTTTACTCCTAGAGGCCGTAGCCCAACATATCATACCATTTTGGAATCAGACTGACTCCGTGAGTAAATTAAAAACATTTCGGGCTGATGTTTTCATTACTGCGATTGTTTTGGACGATTTTTTTACATGATATTTTTTGCGACGAATGTCATCTTCATTGGGATATGACTCTGGAGGAAGCAACTGCACCAAATTCTCCAAAACAGGTCAGAGATCTGTTTGCATATCTTCCCATTCAGGGTCAGTTGCTTAAAAGTTATATACTAGCTTAAAAACCGCCCGATACAGCGGCTTTTAAGCTAGTATATGCATACATACATACATACATACATACATACATACATATGTGCATACATACATGTGTGTGTGTGTGTGTGTGTGTGTGTGTGTGTGTAAATAATACAGAATGGGACAAGAATGCAAAACATCCAGACAGTTAGGTGATACAAGAAAGGGACAAAACATACAGATAGACGATACAAAGAAAACACGGACAAGTCATTCGGAGTTTTCTCTCTTCAGTCGAGATCCAGTTTATCCTTGCAATTTCGGCTGGTTATTCTCGATATTGCTTCAATCTGACCAGCCCCAAGGAAAAACTAAGCTAAGAGCATTAGATTCCTTGGAAGAAAGCAGCGAATGTATACAAAAACAAGGACGGAAAAAACTAACAATGTTACACAAATACAATAGAAATAATAAAACAGGACATAACAACGGATGTCTTTCGACTAAGGACGAATTAAATTAAGCTGGCGTTGTGGAAATAAGGCCTTAAGGCAGGAATACAAGATTTTTCACAGGCACAGGGAGGAATAATGATGTTACACGTACAACGGCCGGCCAAGAAAGAAAGATCACCCTTGGCCGAACACCGGTCACATGGGAAGAGAAGAGAGAGAGGTAGAGGCAAAAAAGAATTAGGGAGGGGTGAAAAAAATGACAGGGACACAGTGAAGTGAAAAGTGGAGGAAAAGAAGAGAAGGCAAGGAAATGTGAGCGAGGGGGAACGAAAGAACGAACAGTGGAATGAACGAATAAGGGTGAAGGGGCTGATAGACAGAAATAAAGTCATACAAGATTTAGAAAAATGTATACTTACATATAAGAGACAAGTTGTACGTACGCCGCTATATATATATGTGTATAAATAATACAAAATGGGACAAGGACGCAAAACATCCAGACAGTTAGGTGATACAAGAAAGGGACAAAGCATACAGATAGACGATACAAAGAAAACACGGAAAAGTCATTCGGAGTTTTCTCTCATCAGTCGAGATCCAGATTATCCTTGCAATTTCGACTGGTTATCCTCGATATTGCTCCAATCTGGTCAGCCCCAAGGAGAAACTAAGCTAACACAGCTATAAAAATAATTATTTATGCTCTCTTAAGTGATATTAACACGCACACACACACACACACACACACACACACACACACACACACACGTATCATCAACTAGTGGACATTCTTTACAAAGGAAGAGATCAATTATTCGTAACTTGAATTTGAATTTGAAATTAAAGAATAATAAGAGAGGAAATGCATAGAATTCACGTTTTAATATTTCTCAGATAATTCTTTTTAATCTTACATATGTGTTATAAAGTAATTGTTACGTACAATAAATAAGATAACCAGGCAACAATACAAGCACATTGTAACGAACTAACAAATCTTTTTTACGAACCAGCAATCAATATTGCTTGTGAACTAACCAACCGACACCTTCCGACTTCACTGCGAACTAACACAGACTTCACTCGACTTCGAACTCTGAACTCTTGAACTCACTCGGATCGTTACTATTTATACTTCACTCGGACCAGTCTATCTCTCGCAAGGAGGCATCATAACTCTCATCACAACAATATGGTTCAGTGGTGATAGATTTTTGCTCAAATATTTACACTAGCTTAAGCTGGCACAGTTGATTAGTTCTCACACACACACACACACAAACACACACCCAAGCATATATACAGATACATACATACATATATATGTAGATATACATACATACATATATATACATATATATATATATAAATATATACATACACATACAAACACAAACGAACACATGTACACACACGCACGCACGAATGCGCGCGCACACACACACACGTACATACACACACACACACTTGAGATCAGTGATACTTCCCCCTTGGAGGTAGAGAAAGATCCAGGGGCGTTCAAGAAAAGTAGGACAATAATGCAGTAACCAAAAGGGGTCGATGGATGTAAAAAAAAAAATAATAATAATGAGTTCAATAAGTCAAGTTTTATTTGTAGAACACGGTTGTTTTGATTCTGCTGCAGAAAGTAGTCTATGTTTCTGGTGGTGAGTGTGTGGTGGGGGGTGTTAGAGACGTTGTCTGGTTGCTAAGGGGACGGCACCCCGAATACGTTTGGGAACCAGATTCACATACATACATACATACATACATACATACATTTTGTTGTTGTTGTTGTTAGCACTCCGTCGCTTACGACGTCGAGGGTCCCAGTTGATCCGATCAACGGAACAGCCTGCTCGTGAAATTGACGTGCAAGTGGCTGAGCACTCCGCAGACACGTGTACCCTTAACGTAGTTCTCGGGGATATTCAGCGTGACACAGTGTGACAAGGCCGACCCTTTGAATTACAGGCACAACAGAAACAGGAAGTAAGAGAAAGTTGTGGCGAAAGAGTACAGCAGGGTTCACCACCATCCACTGCCGGAGCTTTGTGGAGCTTTAGGTGTTTTTCGCTCAATAAACACTCACAACACCCGGTCTGGGAATCGAAACCGCGATCCTATGACCGCGAGTCCGCTGCCCTAACCACTGGGCCATTGCGCCTCCACACATACATACATACATACATACATACATACATACATACATACATACATACAGCCATGTTGTTTGTAGCAACTCTGCATGCTAAATTCAAGTTTCAGTTGAAATGCTCTACGATCGTGAATAAAAGGCTTCCACAGTTAATTCATCTGAAGATTAACCAGTTATTTAACAAGGCTGCTAGTTGTGGCTCCAAAGTTTGAGGTAGTCTCCCACGCCAAATACGCGACTTGTCGCCTCGAAAGTTTCGATGTATGTATGCCGATGTGTGTATGCCGAACAATTGTTAATTAACAAACCTGTGATGTCAGAGGTGCGAGAGCATAGGAGGAACCTAGTTTCAATGTGGCTAGACTATAAGAAAGCCTTTGACTCTTTTCCCCACTCGTGGATGCTAGAAGCCCTTCAATTTGCTAAAGTTCCAGTGAGAATAGTTAAAGCCATAGCTAACCTGACTTCACCTTGAAACTAAACACAAAGAGAGAATGTATTATCACCGATAGAATAGAGGAGACAGCCTCTGTGTGATGTTCTTTATACTTTCTGTAAACCCCTTGTCATTCATGTTAAGGAAGTTTGAAGGATGTCTCACTGATTCACAAAGAAACAGAAATACCAAAATTACACACTGTTTCTTTGTAAATGACTAAAAACTTTATGCAAAGAATATGCATGAGATGAAAAAGAGCCTTGATCTAGTTACAACATTCTCAAAGGATGTAGGATTGGAGTTTGGTCAGGATAAATTTTTTTTTATGGTTATGAAAAGGGGAAAACTATAAACCAGACTAGTAACATCTTCATTAATGATTTGACTGTTTCACCTGTATCTGACGAGTAATGTTACAGGTATCTAGGGTGGATGAAAATATATCTTACAGTGGCACATGTAACAAAACTCGCGTCACTAAAGAATATTACAGCCAAATAAAGAAAATTTGGACCTCAGAACTCTCTGCATTCAATAAAATAATGACTCACATTGTGTTTGCAGTGCCAGTACTCATACCAACATTTGGACTGCTTGATTGGACTGCTTGATGAGATCCGAGCCATTGATGTGAAAACCCGAAAAATACTAATAAGTACACATAATTTCCACATAAACAGTGATGTAAACCGCCTCTACCTAAAACGAAAACAAAGCCGAAGAGGTTTAACATCGATCCAAAATGCCTTTGAATGTCGCATCACATCCCTTCAGCAACATCGTTTAACCACCAAGTGTCGAAGTGCATCCCTTGACCAAGTTTGCAACGCACTTTGTCTGATAACATAGAATACATGCCCAAAGTAGTCGCACGACTCTACCACAACGTATCATCAGATGAAAGGATGAGCCTCTATGAGCAAAAGACTATCCGTGATGACAGTAGCATCGATCATCAAAGTAGTTTATCATGGGCCTCGATTGATTGCGTCCTGAAATAAGGGTTTCAAATTTTAGCACAAGGCCAGCAATTTCGGGGAGTGCGTAAGTCGATTACATTGACCTCAGTACTCAACTGGTACTTATTTTATCGTTCCCGAAAGGACGAAAAGCAAAATCGACCCTGGCGGCATTTGAACAAAAAAAACGTTAGGTCGGAAGAAATGCCACTAAACATTTTTCCCGGTGCAGTAACGATTCTGCAAGCACGTCACCTTGTAGCGTCCAGAAATATTGGTTTCAAATTTTGGCACAAACCCAGCAGTGTCGGGAAAGAGGTCAAGTCGATTACATTGGAACCAGTGCTCAACGGGTACGTATGCCATCGACCCCGAAGGATGAAAAACAAAGTCGATTTTGGCGGATTTTGCTGCCGGTAAGTATTTTTCCCTGTTCAATAACGATTCTGCCAACTCGCAACCTTTAACGTCCTGTAAACATCCATACCTCTTCAAGTAGACTAAGTGGATATAGGAATAACGCTTCCCTAGCTTGAAAGGCCTCCATAATATACTTTTAAAACTTGCGCCGGAAATTATAACTAGCACACCAAACTTCTAATGTATCGCCCAGATTAAGGTGGCGAGTTGGCAGAATCCGTAACTCATCGGGTAAAGGCTTAGCAGCATTTCTTCTGACTATTTGCGTTCTAAGTTCAAATACCCACGAGATCAACTTTGCCTTTCATCCTTTCGGAGTCGATGAAACAGAGGATCGGTAAAATACTGAGGATGATGTAATCGACTAACCCGCTCCCTTGAAAAAAAATTGTTGACCTTCTTCCAACATTTAAAGCAATTTATTACTTAGATCGAGTGCATATTCATCATAGTATCTATGCATTTGAATCCAGTTGAGGAAGATGCAATATATCTCGGGATATTTCCCATATATTTCCATTGTGGATGACCGTCTATTCATCGGAATTGATTGAACATTCGCTGACAACTACATTCACTGTGCATATACATGCAACTTAAGCATACAGTGTAGGTCTCTAACACTGTATGCACACTGCATACATGGCAAAAAAAAGGGCCTCTGAAGCAACCGCCTTATGCAATTCTTGCCACCATGTTTTTTTTCTTTTTTTTTACAGGATACTATTCTGACATTTTGTGTTTTATTCTCTGTAGTGTGGGTACTTTGAGCTAACAATGATGCCTTGCTTTACATGACTTTTTACTGCTTTCTCTCCCGTGTTACCATTTTCTGACGGATTGTAGTGCATCTGAGCACTTTATACAATAAGCTTCTTCTTGGAGAAACTCTAAATGTCAACCAGAACGAATTATCTAGACTATTTTGGGTCTAAGACTTTCATGGATGACTTCCAGAAATCCTCAGCCTGGCAGTACTACCGAAGTGGTGATGGGGGAATGTACTACTAGTTCGTGAAAAACACTATAGGCACGGAAGTGCTGTTAGGCGGGACGGTCCGACATTCGCGCAAAGCGACGAAACCGTACTTCACGCATTCCTGCAGTGTTCGAGCATTACTGATTTGCGGAGTTAAGTCGAACAGCTGTTACATGTAGGGCGAATCCGGCTACCGACCGAACCAATCGTAAGGATCTCCCCACCAACCACTATTAACAAGGCGAATCGGGTGATGATCCTCTGTCCCATGGTCTATAGGGAAAGATGTTGTGTTGTGGATGAGACAAAAAGTATTGAGGACAGATCATCTTCTTCGCTCGAGCCCTCATCGACTTTTCCATATCGCAATTAAAAGCACAGTGAGATGAGAGAAGGAAATGTATCTCCCTAATGAATATGTCAGAAGGTGGATGACTACGACGAAAATACAACTACCTAAAGCATGCGCCTGTGGCTTGGAGAATAACAGAAGGGTAAGGGTTTGCACTCTTAGTGGTTAAGGTAATTCGGACGAAACTGTAAAACAGGCCTTCCAAGATTTTATTGACTCTATATTGCCAGGCTTTTAAAGTTCCGGGCTGGACAAGCTACGGCTGAAATGGCAAAAGTGTATCGACAATATGGGTGCATACTTTGATGAATAAAACTATTCCTTGTATTTATAAAACATTAGCAAACTTTTTTCTTTTCTACAAAGTTCATACTTGACGACCTATTATCATTATCATTATTATTATTATTATTATTATTATTACTATTATTATTATTATTATTATTATTATTATTGAGTGAGAGAGCAACGTATGCCATCAAAGCGACACTGGGGTTCAAATAAACGAAACCCAGTACACCCATCATGACTACCCGTCTGATAAGAGTACACCAGGCATATGCATCATAACCATATGTGCACAACATGGTGATCTCATATAAAAAATATAAAAAAACAGTGCGTGATCTTGCAGGTAGGGCCCAGTTAGAATTTTCTTCAGGTCGAGTAACCCATCCCGCTCAAAAGGTCCCTGAATAAAGTTTGAACGAAATACCCATGTTTCCAACGGTGGGTTATCCAAACCCCAAAGAATACCTCTCAACACATAGCTATGATACTTACCCACTACTCCTGCTCGCGATCAGAGATGCACATACTATCAGCCACTAAGGGATATGCTCATCTGGTTAAGATCAAGCAGTTGACAAGCAAGTCTGTGGTATGGAGCAGAATATTTGCTGTAGACCATTTTTTATATCAGGACAAAACAAGTACATGATAACAATTCCAATCAGTTAAGATCAGAAGCTATGAGCCACTGCCTGGTGTCTCATCAGGGTATTTATTATTATTATTATTATTATCAATATTATTATTATTATTATTATTATTATTATTATTTATTATTATTATTATTATTATCATCATCATCACCATCATCATTTTTTTTATAAATTGTGATAAACAGCAATTTAAGAGTAAAGGAGAAAAATCAGTAATCAAAAAAGTATATTGACTTTGAACATTAATCCTACCTCTGTAACACCCTTTATTAACTCAGAAATTTGTCTAAGCAACTCCATATCAACAATGTTTCAAACTTTTGTCAGTTCTATGTGATTCTTTGTAACACCATTCTCTGTAACCATGTATTTTCAGGTCATTGGCGAAGCTTGGCTGTTTTTAATTACCGCCCTTCCAAAGTAAATTACTTGAGAGTTACTTCCCTTGCATTAATTGTACGAAGGCCTCGATTTAACGCGAATAAATACTTATTATAATATAATGTTTACACAAGAATGATGCAAGCTAATAAAAAGAATTTATATATATATATCGCCTCCTAGTAAGTACTGTGATCTAAGCGTGTATCCGTTGCCTACTAAAGGCCTCTATTTTATTACGAACTCTTATTGATTGAGAAATTGTTATTATGTAGGAAGATACCTCAGTTATTCACCAACATTCACTTCAGCTGACTGAAATAAATAATTCATATTCTGTTTGTCGTACTGAAAACTTCTTTCTTTTATACGTAACAACTAACGTGTGCGTGCGAGCACGTGTGCATGATATACATACATACATACATACATACATACATACATACGTACGTAGGGGAGGCGCAATGGCCTAGTGGTTAGGGCAGCGGACTCGCGGTCATAGGATCGCGGTTTCAATTCCCAGACCGGGCGTTGTGAGTGTTTATTGAGCGAAAACACCTAAAGCTCCACGAAGCTCCGGCAGGGGATGGTGGCGAACCCTGCTGTACTCTTTCACCACAACTTTCTCTCACTCTTACTACCTGCTTCTGTTGTGCCTGTAATTCAAAGGGTTAGCTTTGTCACACTGTGTCACGCTGAATATCCCCGAGAACTGTGTTAAGGGTACACGTGTCTGTGGAGTGCTCAGCCACTTGCACGTTAATTTCACGAGCAGGCTGTTCCGTTGATTGGATCAACTGGAACCCTCGACGTCGTAAGCGACGGAATGCCAACAACAACGTACGTACGTACGTATGTATGTATCTATGTAGGTAGGTAGGTAGGTATTAGTTATAGGATTCAATAGAATCTGGGCACATTAATACGAAGAACACGAGAAATCGCTTGGTGCAATAACACAAGCTTCACAGTGAGGTAAAAACAACAATGACGGTATCAAGTGTTGGTTGGATACTATAATTATGTAAGTACCAAATCTAATTTAAACCGTAGATCCGAATCAGAGTTGGTTCTAGGCGTGGCCTTTTTATACCTACGCTGCACCTGGAGCCAACCCTGTTTCGGATCTACAGTTTAAATTAGATTTGGTATTTATATATCTACAGTATCCTGCCAACATTTGATACCTACATTTTTCTTTTACCTCACTGTGAACTCTTTGTTACGGAATATATGTATGTATGTATGTACGTATGTATGTATGCATGCATGTATGTACGTATGTATGTACGTATGTATGTATGTATGTATGTATGTGCGTATGTATGTATGTATGTTTGTACGTATGTACGTATGCATGTATGTATGTGCGTATGTATGTACGTACGTACGTATGTATGTATGTACGTATGTATGTATGTACGTGTGTATGTATGTACGTACGTATGCATGTACGTATGTATGTACGTATGTATGTACGTATGTATGTATGTACGTACGTACGTACGTATGTATGTATGTGCGTATGTATGTATGTATGTATGTACGTACGTATTTATTTATGTATGTATGTATCTATGTATGTATGTACGTATGTATGTACGTATGTATGTATGTACATATGTATGTATGTATGTATGTGTGTGAGTGAGTGAGTGCATGCGTGCGTGAGTGGGCAGGTGTATATTTCTTTCAGTTTTATTGAAGTTTTTCTTGAGAAAGTTCAAGTTGGTCGCTAACAAAGCGATAAGACTTTTTTTCAGTTAAGAGAGTTCCCGGTGCTTGTAAACATGTGGTTGAGGTAGCATGCTGGTTGAACTGTCGATGCATACACCTAAGTGTGTGCATCTATTCATATAAGAATCTCAGATGGAGAATTTTTGGAATGTCTTACATATCTTACCTGTGCCACTAATAGATTGGTTTTGGAGAATCCGCATCTGTTTCTCTTGCTCTTTCTCCGTGAAACCAAGTGTTTCTAGATTTTTGTGCGAATTTATTGGTATGATGATAGGTACAAATAAGAATGTATGTATGTATGTATGTATGTATGTATGTATGTATCTGACCGAAAATAAACCATTTGAACATACCGTTGCAGGTGTGTAGTGATTCTCTGGGCACTTAAAAATTTGTTGAAAACCTATTTTGATTTAGCTTTCATAGCAATTACCCTGGACTTGAAAGTATATTATATTTAAGGAAGGGGAGAGCCAAAACCCACGATACGCCAGTGCACATGGATGAGGATTAGTATATGAAAATATGAATAACAAGATTCAGCGGAAAATTAACTTCTGTTGGATTAATAATGGTTTCAAAATTTTGACATAGGGCTAGCATAGGGCTAGTAAGTCGATTACATAGATCCCAGTATTGGACTAGTACTTATTTTATCGACTCGGAAAGGATGAAAGACAAAGTCGACTCCGGTAACATTTGAACTCAGAACGTAAAGCTGTTTGCTTTTGTTTTCAAATATGCAAAGGAGGGTTTTTAAACGTTATTCTATGAAAGAGGCGCTGAGCGTAAAAGCATAAGAGCCACCGGACTAGAGTTATATTCAGATTCAAATTTGTCTAAGCTAAGATAAGCAAACTACGGCCGGCAGGACTTACTCAGTGGCACATCTAACGAAAAATTGCCTTGGATTTTTTAGTCGTGCAGTCCGTCTCATGAACTATGTTCCACGCGGACCGAGGCGCAAAAAAAGTTGCCCATGTCTTCTTTAAACCTATCATACACGACTTTTCTTTAAACCTATCATACACTTTCACGTAAGCTGAAATGGAGAGCGCCTATTAAAAAAACATTAACACAAATTATATCTCTATTATAATAAACACATGGGAATCATGTGTTTATTGAAGTACAAATATAAATGAATGGCTGTTACTAAATTATTTCACTCAATACGACTGTGAGGAAAGTATCTACAGTCTCCGAGATTTAAGAGCGAAGGGGAAAAACTCTTGTTAACTTGAGAGTGTTTGTTGATGGTATGAATTTTAATACACAGGTAAAAATTGCACTGACAATCCAGTATTATCAATATTATGTAATTCCGCCGAGATCGACTTTGCCTTTCATCCTTTCGGGGTCGATATATTAGGTATCAGTTTCTTACTGGAGTCGATCTAATCGACTGGTCCCCTCCCAAAAAATTTCGGGCCTTGTCTTAGAGAAGAAAAGATTATGTAATATTTTATCCTTTTCAATTACTTCAGTTTTTGTTTTTGTTTTGCTAAATATTTCGTTAAATTAAGCGGAAAAGAATAATGGAGGAAAGAATTATCTAAATAATTTCTTGTTCGACTAGGAGCTTGACAATTTTTACATAGCAATGTAGATAGACACACACACACATAAATATCAGTTAAAATAGTACCAGTATAAAACTTGTACTTATAAAGATCTATATATAATAAAACTGACCTCAGAATAAAATTGGTACTTGTTTAGAATCACACTTTAATATTGGTTTCAAACATTAGTACCAGGTCAGCAATATCAGAGGAGGGGGTAAGTTGATTACATCGACCTCAGTGCACGACTGGAACTTATTTTTTTTTATCAACCCCGAAAGGCTGAGAGGCAAAGTCGACCATGACACAATTTGAACTCAGAATGAAAAGACGGACGAAATGCCGCTAAGCGGTTTTTTTTTTCTTTACCTTTTCTGTTCTTTTAATTTGTTCAAGAGAAAGCCCTCCTAGATATATGAAAGTTGACGACAGCAGGAAATTTCTAGAGCAGAGAATACAGAGCCCACCATGCGATTCGAACTATATATCTATCAACTGCCAGGCAAACGTGGAACCTGACAGAGTAGCCTATGAGCAAAGGCGTTCCACATATGACCATCCCATTTTTATTTGGATATAAAGCATCCATGACATTTTCCAAAATGTTGTCTTTTAAAAGCAATAGGGTTTTATTTGAGGGGGATTTGGCAGTTAAGCAAGTTCCTTATGTTAATTAGTTCTTAGACATTTCGCTAGTAATTAGCTTGTTTCCATTTGTTTCGAGATTCAACTCTTACTTGTATTAAAATAAGGACTGGTGATAATTAATTTAATGCAATTACACTAGGCACAATTGAATATTCAATAATCCCTTCCAGCGTCAATAGTGATTGGGCCGCTATGTGTACTTAACTCTTGCTGGTCTACAAAGTTGTTAATAAGTATTATGTGTAAGTACAGATCACCATTGTAAGCTGAGATACAGCATAAGTATTAAGTCTGTGAGTATCATGGAGATGTTGAGCAAGATCACTGCATAATTAACAAATATCAATGAGTTGCAATTAACAAAAAGCAAAATCTCACTCACAACCAAGTGTGACTTGGCAGTAAGTAGCATGTTTTCATTACTTCTTTTAGGTACCTGTAGAGGCACAAACATAGTCTCCCTCTCGTACCTACCTTCACCATCAAACATCAAGGATGTAACACTAATGAGCGAAGGAAAGCTGCACCAGCAATCGGCTGGGACTTTATTTTTCAAATGAGTATACAGAAACAATGAGAAATGAAGTTTAACCCCTAGGTCACGTGCCTTCATACAGTTAACAGCATTATATTGCAGTATTAAGATAAAGTTTTCTTGTAGGAAACAAGTTCACTACTTAATGTTTTGAGCAGAGTATGTAATCAATTCAGTCGACCCTACTGTTAAATTTTGATCTTGGTTCAAATTATGAACCTGTTGTTGTGAAGTCCCAAGTTTTTTGAGATGAGGTTTAGCAGAACTATGGCACACATATAACCAACAGAATGACTTGGCGTGACCTACAGATCTATTATTCCAAATATGCTATGCAACCGACAAGCTGAGAACTATATTGCACAATCTGACATTCAGTAATAATTCCCTGGCGGCTATCAGCTCCATGTATGACTGTTGGTGTGCAACATTACTATCCTATGTAAAACTCAACATTTTGTCTACCTTTCTTTATCTTATAACAAAATAAACAAAGAGGATTTTTTTTTTCTTCAAATCACTCAAACATTCAACAAAAAGTAAATGAAAGTGTTACACCATAAAAACAAAAATTAAAAACGTACAAGCCATACAATTTTGATTTTGATTTTACTGTAAAATTTCTTAGCTGGAGTTGTTATTTTAAAAAGTAGGTTATATTTAATGAGAAATTATACAAATGTAAATATAAAAGTGTCAGTATCAACATTTTATACACTTTTTTTGCTGGTTAGGCATGCAGGCATGGGTAAAACAGGTTTCACAGTCTTGTCTGGTATGCACAGTATCAGTGGAAATTGTTGTTCCAACCAATTGATTGTACAGATGTATGTATGTATGTATGTGTGCATGCATGCATGTACATACGTACATAGATATGTATGCATGCATGTATGTAAAGGTGGCAGAGGAGGATGACAAAGGATTATAGGGAAAACATCAATAAACAAACATGACGTATGTATTTATGCATGTATGTATGTATGCATACATGTGTTTGTGTACTGAAGACACAACTGGGTTGAAGTCACCTTCTCTATGAAAGAATTTTCTTATTTCCTTATATTAGTCCTACATGTTTAGTTTCAAGACCATTTCAACTTCATCATCCAGACGAAATGATAATACAGTATAAGAGCATTATTGCCATGCTCTGTAGCAGACAGTAGAGTCAGATAAAAACTTTACAGGCCCCTGGGATACGTCATTGATAAACATACAGTGAAAAATAAACAAACTGGTTACAGCACAACAATTTATCTCTCAGTGGATAGGTAAAATAACATCAATTTTGGTAGTTTCTAACCTTCTTAGGCCGTCATCAGAGAAAGAACTTTCACCTTTGCCTGCAGACAAAGTATTTGCTTGCAGTTAGATCACTTACAGTGTTAAATTGGTCTAATTTGCACAATCATGCATGTATGGACAGCATGGTTAATTAATTAAGTTTTGAGTTAATTTGAAATATAATGCTGGAAGACCAGTTTAGTTGCTTTCAAGTTCGTATACACTTTGAATAGCTATAAGCTACTAATTTCTCCATAGATGGATGGATAGTCTTCTTCTGATGAAGGTTGAATAACAAACTATGAATTAACCAGACTGATTTCACTTTTTCACACAAATAAATATACATACGTATGCATACATATTTGTATACATATATATATATATATATACACATGTTTGTTGTTGTTGGCACTCCGTCGCTTACGGCGTCAAGGGTTCCAGTTGATCCGATCAACGGAACAGCCTGCTCGTGAAATTAACGTGCAAGTGGCTGAGCACTCCACAGACACGTGTACCCTTAACGTAGTTCTCGGGGATATTCAGCGTGACACAGTGTGACAAGGCTGACCCTTTGAATTACAGGCACAACAGAAACAGGAAGAAAGAGTGAGAGAAAGTTGTGCCTGTAATTCAAAGGGTCAGCCTTGTCACACTGTGTCACGCTGAATATCCCCAAGAACTACGTTAAGGGTACACGTGTCTGTGGAGTGCTCAGCCACTTGCACATTAATTTCACAAGCAGGCTGTTTCGTTGATCGGATCAACTGGAACCCTCGACGTCGTAAGCGACGGAGTGCCAACAACGATAAGCTGGACCGGGATTCTCAAACACAACAAATCACTACTTGTCCTAGTCGTTTGTCATCTCCTCAGATCAGTCTTTAGCAAGTCCTTCTATATCTTCTTTTTCCATTTAGATCATTTGGTGTTTCTTTGCCAAACTGTTATCATCTATACCTATCACAACTAGAGTTTTAAAGTAACTGAAAAATGTTTTTAAGAAATACTCTACATCTTAATGCTAAAGGCCAAATTTAACTACAAAGACATCCACAAGATGGCTTTTTTCTTTGTGAGATAGTTTGTGTATGTTTAAACATTTCATGCATGCATAAAGGGTGTTTTGCTTTGTTTTAGTATTACAGCTGTATAAACATCCTAGCACTAACTAGTCGACCATGAAGTAATAATAAACATCTGCTGTTAGTAAAACTGTGATAAAAACTGTTTTGATCCTTACCATGAAACACAATGCAATCATCATCATCATCGTTTAACGTCCGCTTTCCATGCGATTTGACTGAGGACTGGTGGACCAGGAGGCGACACCAGGCTCCAATCTGATTTGGCAGAGTTTCTACGGCTGGATGCCCTTCCTAACATCAACCACTCCGAGAGTGCAGTAATGCAATGGTTGTGTAATTTTGAACTTCCAGCCATGTAGCCAGAAATTTTGCACTACTAACCCCAGAAAATTCTTTCATGTTCAAAAAAAACAAGTGTAAGCTTTCAAGTCGCTACACATACAATCTAAACATAAATACATATTTTCTTTATCTTGTAAAGATACAAAGGCCTTAGGAAAAGGTGATTTGTTTTGTGATATTCATGTTTTTCCAAATTATCAGAATAATTTGTTTTATAAATTTTTTAATTGGAGGTGGAAAAGCAGTGCCTGAGACACATTTTGGAGCTTCAGAGACCTGGTCCAAATAACTGCAACATATTGGAACCCATTAAAGACACCCAAGAGCCAGGTTGTTGGATTAAACCTGACAACAAATTAATTGGCTTTAACTCAAAATTAAAAGTGCATTGTAGCTCCAGTTAGCCAGACACCCAGTTTATGCTCCACAGCAGGGGTTTTCAAACTTTTTGACTTGCGGGCCCCTTTATATTTCAGGCTTTACCTTAGGGATCCCCTTATAAACGCTTATGAAATTTATACATAAATGTTTGCTTAAAATAACATATATTTTTACATTTGTTTATTTAACAGTATTTAACAGAATAGGTTCATTGTCAATTAAAAGATTTCGATTAAAAAACATATATAAAATCAAATTGCCCATAAAAAGTATTTGCTGTCTACGGACCCTCTGTCTTGTCCTTGCAGACCCCCTGTGGTCCGCGGACCACAGTTTGAAATACCCTGCTCTACAGTATTCATCACTGTGCTTATTTATTTTAGAATTACAGAATCATAATTTGAATTTAATAGTGTCAGACTACCAGCCAAAGAATTGATGATTTCTGTACAATCCATTAATTTTGGCAGCTCAGCCCACTTAACTATAAATGCATTACAGCAAAAGCTGATTCAGCATTCTTAAGAGATGCTTCAACAGAATAAGGCAGTGAGCTGACAGAATCATTAGCATGTTCTGAATTCAAATTCTGCCAAGGTCAACTTTGCATTTCATCCATTTGGGGTCAATTAAATAAGTACCAGTCGAATATTGAGTTCAATGTATTTGACTTATCCCTACCTCAAAACTGCTGACCTTGTGCCAAAATTTGAAACCAATATGTCTCAACAGAAAATGCAAGTTGAATGATAACTGACAAACCAAAATGATAACTGAAAGAAAAATGGTAAAATATTTTTTTATACTCTAGGCACAAGGCTTGAAATTTTGGGGGGAGGGGGCCAGTCAATTAGATCAATTCTAGTACGCAACTGGTACCTAATTTATCAACCCTGAATGGATGAAAAAGAAAAAATACATTTTGGATTACAACCCACTGAGAGGTAACATGTAGGTCTGAAACCTAAAGGACTAAGGTTTTGAACTAGATGAGTCAAATGCACACAGGCTTTCATCTGTAAAAATTGGAAATTAATCATTTTGTAACTCTATTATGCCAACCCACTGAACCTCAACATGGTCACTTGACTTACTAGAAATAGCAGCTAAACATTTTTCAAACACCACCCAACAATCTTTAAAAAAAAGAAAGACTTTAGATGGTAAAAATGGGATGATCAAGGTTGGAATGCCTTGGATCATAAATCTGTTCAATCAGGGCTCACCTGAGACGAAACAACATCTACTTGTTAATGACAAAATTGGCCAAGTCATCCATGCAAACTTGATATGAATTAACTCTGGTGATACAAATATTATATTACTAGTTTAGAGAGAAAGCATTACACTAAGAAAAAAATGTTGATTTAATTAAATGGACTATTTTTTTGCAGTACTTAACTTAAGCTATTGTGGAGGCACAATGGCCCAGTGGTTAGGGCAGCAGACTCGCGTCATAGGATCGCAGTTTCGATTCCCAGACCAGGCGTTGTGAGTGTTTATTGAGCGAAAACACCTAAAGCCCCACGAGGCTCCGGCAGGGGATGGTGGCGAACCCTCCTGTACTCTTCCACCACAACTTTCGTTTCTGTTGTACCTGTAATTCAAAGGGTCAGCCTTGTCACACTGTGTTACGCTGAATATCCCCAAGAACTACGTTAAGGGTACACGTGTCTGTGGAGTGCTCAGTCACTTGCACGTTAATTTCACAAACAGACTGTTCCGTTGATTAGATCAACTGGAACCCTCGACGTCGTAAGCGACGGAGTGCCAACAACAAAAAAAACTTAAGCTATTAGGAAGAATTGTATCAAGTTTTAGAGTCCATCCCAGAGAAAGAGTAATATAAAAAAAATGAAAAAATGCAATTTTATTCATTTTCAAATAATTCGTTCAAACCAATATCCTGAACTTAAATTGTGTTGGTAATAAGAAAATTGATTATAACAAAACAAAAAAAAAATTTTTTAAGCATGAATTTAAAGGTGATGCTCCAGCATGGCCGCAGTCAAATGACTGAAACAAGTAAAAGAGTAACTAAGAAGCTGAGCTACATCGGTTGATGAGAGACTGGGGCAACTGACTAAGCAGATTTAATAGTTTGTATCACAGTCATTACTGTATTATGTCCCCTGAAAGCCTTCTCACCATAAAGAGATGCTACATGGAGACAATGCTTTTTAGCTGCAGTTAGTAGCAGTGTTCTTAACTGATGTGGGGACCAAAAAAGGCAATTATTAAAAGAGGAAGGAAATTACAGACTGCTCATGGAAATCTTTTCTTTTATATGTTTCAGACATTTAAATACGGCCATACTGGAGCACTGCCTTAAAGAATTTAATCAAAGAAATCGGCCCCAGGACTTATTCTTTGTAAGCCTAAAACTTATCCTATCGCTCTCTTTTGCCAAACAGCTAAGTTATGGGGACATAAACACACCAACATCGGTTACCAAGCGATGGTAGGGGAACAAACACAAAGACACACACACATATATGACAGGCTTCTTTCAGTTTCTGCCTAACAAATCCACTCACAAGGCTTTAGTCAGCTTGAGGCTATAGAAGACATTTGCCCAAGGTGCCACAGTGGGACTGAACCCAGAAGCATGTGTCTAGGAAGCAAGCTTCTTACCACACTGGCACTTGTTTTTGTTTTTACTATTTTTTAGCCAGAGAAGGAAGAGTAGTAAATCCTTTGTAGAACTTCTGAAATTGGTGAGAAGGGATAAAACTTATCCTCAGATTGAAGATTTGATCCTATTTTTTGCAGCAAAGCATACTCCACTATACTAATCCACATGTACAGTTAAGGGAGTATTAAACTGAAGAACAGAAGAAATCTCCCAACCAAGAACAGAAATGGTCTCTTCGACAGGCTTCTAGTTTCTTTCAACCAGATTTTACTCGCAATGCTTTTGTTAATCCATAGTGCAGTACAGTAGGATCGAACCAGAAACCATGTAGTAGTGAAATTTCTGCAATACATTTGAAATAATGTAGAAAGGAAACTACTAAGTGCAATAAGGTGTTTGTTCCTTTTCTTTTATGATGGCAGTACCAAGATCCAATCTTCTCAATGAACAAAAACAAATTTCTGTTAGTGAGATACTACGAAGATATTAAAAAATAATTAAAAAAAAAAAAAACATTGAAATCTTTGATATCTTTTGTCACAGGTGTCCCCAACTACCAAACTGTGCACCAGTACCAGGCTATCATTTGGTACCAGGCCATAGAGAAAAATATTTGTAAATCTTATTTCTATTTTATTGACTATTGTAGTCTGTAGGATGATTTTGCATTATATATGTATTACATATGTAATATATGTGTGTCATATTTGTAATAATTAAATTATATGTTATGCACTTTATTGTTTTGTTACGTGTGATTCTTCCAAACCATGGTGCAAAAAGGATTACAGATCACTGCTTCATCAAACTTCCAAGCATTTTTTTTTTTCCTGTAGAATGATGAAACAGCACCATCTCAAACTGTAAGTCAGCAGTTCCTGACTTTGGTGGGACAAACAGCAAGCAGTGCTCAAGTTTTTTAAAACCTTAAAATGAACAACGTGTAAATACTTAATTACATATAACTTACAATGAAGAAATGAAAACAGGAAGAACAAATTTTTGTTAGTTAATAAAGTCAATTGAGTAAAAGAGAACTGGGGTTCATTGAAAAACTAATTTAAATAAAAAGGGTCCTTAGTAATCAAAAGTTAGGAACAACTGATGTAATTCATTCTACTTGAAGAATACACTAAAGAAAATAATCTAAATCTAATCCATATCAGAAGAATATTGTCTGTCACTGTTGGTAATCATCTGACTCATTTTAAGTCACAAACCTATTTAATAAGGACTTTTTCTAACAACTTTAGTAATAAAAATTTTCCTTTCAAATCAACATAGTTTGTATGAAATATATATAAGCAGAGAACACAATGAAAAAGTGATGAGGAAGAGACTTAAGAATATTTAAATAAATGCAGGATTAAAATAATTGTAAAATAAAAAAAAAAATTTTTAATCAAGGCTGTTGGTACTGTTGATTAATGAAATAGAGTCACCAACTAATCTACATTATAAAGTAAATTCAGAGTCCAAGGAAAGTAGCAATAGTCAACAGCAACAAAAATTATAATGAAATTCATAAGTTTGGATAAGTCTGTATATGCTGAGGAGAGTAACTTATCTAATTTTGGTGTCAGGATAAACCCCAAAACAAGTGGATAATTTGTTGTATAGACGGTGTGTATTAAAGGGGTGGGTGTTAGAAATGTACACTTTCTGTAAGGCAGAGCAGAGAAGGCAACAGGTGCTGATGTCAGATGTATAAAGTTCCTGAATAGCAGAGCAGACAAGACAACAGGGAACAGTGTCATGTGTGTGTGTATAGATACATAAGAGGTGCAGCAATATCAAAGGAAGGCTAACTGGGAAGATAGTTTTTGTATGTGGCAGATGCTCAGGAGCAATAAAGACTGGAAAGGTGCAGAAGACAACTTCTGTCACATTCCAGGGAGAAAAACTAGTAGTTGACAGCTTCCGTTACCTAGGTGACCAAGTCATTTGCAGAGGTGGATGCTCTGAAAGTGTAGCTGCTAGAATAAGACTAGACTGGGCAAAGTTCAGTGAGCTCCTACTTCTGCTGGTGACAAAGGGCCTCTCACTCAGAGTAAAAAGTAGACTGTATGACGCATGTGTACGAATAGCCATGCTACATGGCAGTGAAACATGGGCCGTGACTGCTGAGGACATGTGTAAGCTTGCAAGGAATAAAGCCAGTATGCTCCGCTGGATGTGTAATGTCAGTGTGCATACACGACAGTGTAAGCGCCTTGAGAGAAAAGTTGGACCTAAGAAGCATCAGATGTGGTGTGCAAGAGAGACAACTGCGCTGGTATGGCCATGTGGTGCGAATGGATGAGGATAGCTGTGTGAAAAGGTGTCACACCCTAGCAAGTTGAGGGTATCTGTGGAAGAGGTAGACCCAGGAAGACCTGGGATGAGGTGGTGAAGCATGACCTTTGAACACTGGGCCTCACCGAGGCAATGACTAGTGACCGAGACCTTTGGAAATATGCTGTGCTTGAGAAGACCCGGCAAGCCAAGTGAGACCATAACCCATGGCCTATGCCAGCGGTGTAACCAGCCTACTTATGCGTTGCTTGCGAAGACCTGTTGAGGCAAGTGAAATCACAATCAAAATCAAATTTGCTGATGTGGCCAATGACAGCACCGCCTGACTGGCACCCGAGCCAGTGGAACATTAAAAGCACCATTCAAGTGCGATCATTGCAGGGCCGCTGACTGGTTCCCGTGCCGGTGGCACATAAAATGCACCATTTGAGCATGATTGTTGCCAGCATTGCCTTACTGGCACTTGTGCTGGTGGCACATGAAAAACAACATTCGAACAAGGTTGTTGCCAGTGCAGCTGGACTGGCTCTTGTGCAGGTGGTACATAAAATACACCATTTGAGCGTGGCCATCACCAGTACTGCCTGACTGGCTCTCGTGTTGGTGGCACATAAAAGCACCCACTACACTCTTGGAGTGGTTGGCATTAGGAAGGGCATCCAGCTGTAGAAACAATGCCAGATCAGATTGGAGCCTGGTGCAGCCATCTGGCTCGCCAGTCCTCAGCCAAACTGTCCAACCCATGCCAGCATGGAAAGCAGATGTTAAACGATGATGATGATGATGTTTAATGCCCGTTGTCTATGCTGGCATGGGCTGAAAGGTTTGACTGGGGCTGGCAAGCTGCACTAGATTCCAGTCTGATTTGGCTTGATTTCTATGGCAGGATACCCTTCCCAATGCCAACCACTCAGAGTGTAATGGGTCACTTTACACCAGTACGGGTGCCATTTGCGTGACATTGGTATCTGCCACAACTGCAATTTTGCTCGGCTTGATGGGACCTCTTCTCAAGCATGACATAATGCCAAAGGTCTGTCATTGCCTCTGTGAGGCCTAACACTTGAAAGGAGCTCAGCCACTTTGCCTCCATGAGGCCCAACACTCTAAAGGTGCTTTTTACATGCCTCATATATACACATCTTTATCCTTTACCTGTTTCAGTCACTGGACTGCAGCCATGTTGGGGCACCACCTTGAAGAATTTTAGTTGAATGAATCAACCCCAGTAATTTTTTTTTTAAAGCCTTGTAATTATTCTATCAGTCTCTTTTTCAGACATAAACACAAGGACATAAACACATCAACACCAGCTGTCAGACAGTGGAGAGAAAACACAGACACACATATCTATATATATGATGGGCTTTTTTTTCAGCTTTCATCAACCAAATCCACTCACAACGCTTTGATTAGCTCAAGATTATAGAAGACACCTGCTCAAGGTAACACAGAGCTATTCTAGCACCTATACCGTTACACCTGCACATAATACAATATATATATATATATATATATATACATTTATACACACACACTTCCTGGGAGGCAGAGCTGGGCACACAATGGAAAAAATGAGGAAGAGACTTAAGATATTAAATTTATGTAAAATAAATGCAGGATTAAGATACTTGTAAAAAATAAAATTAAAAAAACTCAAAGCTGTTGGTAGTGTTAACGAAATAGACGTACCTACTAATCTATATTATACAGTAAATTCAGTCCAAGGAAACTAGCAATGGTTTACAACAGCAAAAATTATAATGAAATTCCTAAGTCTGGGTAAGTTTGTATATGCTGTGAGGAGAGAAGGAGAATTTCATTTTTTAGGGCAGATACATTCATCTGTGAGAGTTGGGTGTTCCTACTTTTTATTCCCCAGAAGGATCAGTCCTTTCACCTGATTCATCTTCCCACTTCATTATAATAGAAACCCCTAAGGGAAAGAGCTGGCAAAACCTTTGGTGCTTGGGACAAAATGCAGCAATTCTTCCAGCTCTTTACATTCTGAGTTCAAATAACATTGAGGATAACTTTGCCTTTCATCTATTCAAGGTCAATAGAATGAAGTATCAGTCAAGCACTGGGGTCCCTACCCCCAAGATTGCTGGCTTTGTATCAGAATTTGAAACAATTATGAAACAGAATCTAATAATCAGCTTGTTAGTATTGCTGATGATGTAGTAGAGAGCTTAAGGATGTTATATTTCACTAATAAATTTGTCTTTTCTTTGGTCATCAAGAGTTATTTCCTATTTGCTTCTGTCTAGAAATCAAAAGAAATTAGTACTATTCTCTTCAAATTTTGTTTTTGTGACCTGGACATCATGTTTCAAAACTGACCTATTTTCCGTTACACGAGTTGCTGAAGCAGAAATATTGTTACAGCAAATATTTTGCTCAATACCACGCTTGTCAGTTGCTTGACTTAAACCACTTGAACATATCCCTTAATAGCTAACAATACGTACATCTCTGATTATGAGATGTAGTAGTGGGGGAGCATCATAGCTATGTGTTGATTCTTCGGGATTTGAATAAAGTTTGAAAGAAATATTAGCCATTTTGCATACTTTCTACAGGTAAGCAAATAGGAAATAATAGTTGCTACCCAAGGACAAAAATCGTGTAACCCGGTGTCATTTTTCTGTTATTTGCTAAGCAGAGGATACCTTAAGTGCAAAAGAAACTGGAAATGTGATGTTTTTTAAGACATTAGCAGCATAAAAAAAGGTGATATAGCTTCAACAGTGAAGTGAAATTGTGCTGCAATGCCAAATTTAGCTGATGGTTACCTCTTGCTCTATGGTACTGGCCAAAAGAAACAGTAAAACAAAAATAAATAAATTCTTCAATTTCATTTTGATGCCCAATCACACGTTTGGATCTCTAATGAATATTTACTAAACTGAAAGTCAATAAATATATAGAAAATTTTTCACAAATTCTCAACAGTTCACAAAAAAAAATCGAATTCATACATTTTTTTTTTATATATAGAAACAGTGTTTTTATGTAAAATAAAACAAAAGGAAAAAAAAATCATATAAAAGAACAAAGGTATGATAAACTGTAGAGGCAAATTGGCCAATTGGTTTGATTTATGTTTGTTTTGTTTGGTTTTCTTTTTTTCCAGCAAATCTGCTACAGTTGTTTCGTTGTTTCTGAGCAGAACATTCTACATATACATACATACACACACATACATATGTATTATATAATATTATAGATACATACATATACACACACACACACACACACCATTTCACTTAGCTGTCAAGAATGGGCATAAAAAATCTGATGAAAAGTCAATGGCTGTGATTATCCGCAAGTATAAACATATTTTAGCTCAAAAAAAGGTCAAGCACTAGTATGTAAAATAAGTATTTAAGTATGTAACATTAATGTAATGATATGCTAAATCTGAAGGAGAAAAAACACTGAAAAGTTCACAGAGTAATAATCATTCTTTATTCTTTGATAGGGAAACAAATCTTTCCCTTTGGGTAACTGTTTTTAACCTCTTATGAAGACGGTATTTTTCAATATATCTTTTATT